>NW_024542296.1:0-24313 GCF_016758785.1 Suillus bovinus
AATCAAGAAGTAAGACATGTGTCTAAGGTGAGGTGGAGATAAGGAAAATGAATAGCCTGCTGTAACATTACCCTCCTGTTAACATCTGAAGTCACTGACATCAGAAATCCTCGTTCCTATAGAGCTCCGGGTCAAGATCAGTGTCACGGGTGACCTGCGCCTCGAATTCATCAGCTTCGTTATCGCGAGTGTTCTCCCATTGTTTGAGTTGATAATGGAATGCATGAGTGCCTGGTTTGGCGTTAATAATTTTAGTACCCTTAAGATCAGGGCAGAATGCAGAGATGTTTTGGCACATGAGTCATGCATACGTGGCAATAATAACGGGGGCAGTTGATCTGCCGATGGCCTTCAAGGCTGCAGTACCGACAGGTGATGGTGGAGGTGTAGTTTCCACAGCGATCACGGAAGGTCTCTTTGGACTGGGTGTGGGTGTAAGGAGCGATGATGATATCCTCCTGATCTTCCTTCTCTTCCTTAATAGATTCAGGTCGAGGTCGGATAGGGCAGGAAAGTCTGATGCCAAAGGCGACTTCTCTTTTCTGCTTTCTTGCGCGACGAGGGGCTCCACCAGTGCGAACAGCAAGCTGGGAGTGACAAGGATGGGGAAATGGGGGTGTCATCATTTGAAGAGGGAGATGAAGGGGAAGTAGGAACCGACCTGTTCGACAGGTTCCGGTGATGCGGTATAACAATAGGATTGTGAGCAGAGAGAGTCTCTGGCGCAAGGGAAGTCAGGGGAGAGGAGCGCGTCCTCAATTTTCTTTCTAATAAGGATTTTCATTGTAAGATGCTTGATTTTTATGGCTTGGGATATGATAAGATGTGACTGAGTAGCGTCAGGGTGCAGGGAGGCATAGGCAACAATGAGGTTCATGGAACGGAAAGTGGTAATCTGGGCGAGGGCATCCTCGTCATCAGCAAAGAAATGTTCAAAATGTAGAATACAAGAGGGGAGAGAAGAGCAGCCTCGACAATGGCTTGCCTCCGAGCTGTGTCAAGCTTGATGTGGAATGATTCAAGAGAGGAGGAAGACGAGTTCTTGGAGGAAGGCATTGTTCATTCTAGTTCAGATGAGGATTCTGGAGAGTCCTAGGCAGTTTTTATAGGTTTTCAGGATTTCCTGGGTGTTCTGAAGTTCCTTTTCAGGAAGCCATGATTTGTCGGAGTTTGGGTATCCTTTCCAGGACACAAGGAAGTGGTGTTTTCCTTTTGTGTTTCATTTATGGGCGAGAACAGCTTCTATTTCATATTCTTCCTGACTGTTGATGATGTCAGGAGGTGGTTCTGTGAAGTTTGGACCATGAACTTCTGTTTCGTGATAGGTCGATAGTTCAGAAGCGTGAGATACAGGGTGTGATTTCCACGTGTCAGGGAGTCGGATTCTGAAAGTGATGGGGGAAAGTGTGGATTCTACTGTGAAGGGTCCATATCACTTAGGAGCGAGCTTCTTCGAAGGTAGGTGAGTGATGAGATGTGCTGCGGAGAGCCATACTTTGTCTCTGGGTTTCCACAGGGCGAACTTCTTTCCTGATGTCTGATCAGCCATGCATTGCATTGCAAGATTGTGGCAAGCAAGAGCCTCTTCTCGGATCTTCTGAAGATGTTTGACACAATCTTCTGCTGCGGGAATTGAAGATTCAGGGAAGGCATAAGGGATTCCTCAGGGTTCATATCCCATCATGAGGAAGAAGGGAGAGGCATTGTGAGCATCATGTTTTCGGTGGTTGTGCACAAATTCTGCCATAGGAAGGTGCTTGACCCATTCAGTGGGCGTAGAGCAGCAATAGATTCGGAGGTAGGTTTCAAGTTCTTGGTTCAGGTGTTCTGTTTGCCTGTCAGTCTGAGGATGGTAGGCGGTGGAAAGAGCGACTTCATAGTCGAGGAGTTTTCCGAGTTCTTTTGCGAATTTAGAGGCAAACTGGGGACCTCTATCAGAGATGATTTTGTCATATAGGCCAAATCGGAGGAAGACTTTCTTGAAGAAGAGTTGAGCGACTCCTTCTGCGGTGATCGTCTTCTTGCAGGGACAGAGAATTACCCCCTTTGTAAGCCCATGGTCTACCACGACCATGACTGGATCATATCTGGAGGATTCGGGAAGATCCGTGATAAGATCCATGGAGATCTGGGAAAAGGGGCGCATCGTGGAGGAAGGGATGGGGTTCAGGGGAGGGGAAGAAGGGTGTGTGTTGGATTTCATTTGCTGGCAAATAGCACAGCCTTCGACATATTTTTGGATGAATGTGCCCATTCCGGGCCACTAGTAGTCACGCTTGACTAGTTCTTTAGTTTTGAATCATCTGGGGTGTCTGGCGGTTGGGTGATTGTGGTGGAGGTTCAGGATGCGGTGTCGGAGGAGAGGGGGAACATAGGCATGGTTCTTGTAGAACAAGGTGCCATCTTCAATTTTCCAGTCAGATAATGCTGACTTCATGGGAGGTGCATTGAGCCTGTCAAGGGCTTGCTGGGCCACAACTATGACTGGGTCGGAAAGAGATACAGATGCATCTTTCAAAGTCTTTGCGAGATCAATGTCGATGATTCTGTGGAAGAGGGAGTTCAGAAGCAAAGTAACGTCATTGTTATCAGATGCTTCTGCTATGTGATCAGGGCGGCGTGATAGTGTGTCAGGAGCTGCGAGTTTGCTTCTTGTAACATGATGCAATTTGAGATCGAATTCATTCAGTATCAGTTGCCAACGTGCTTGTCGGCGGGTGAGGTTCTGTGCAGATCGGAAGTACAATAGATTCTTGTGATCCGTGAATACGATGACAGGGTGTGGGTTCCCTTCAAGGTAGTGCCTCCATGCTTTCAAAGCTCAGATAATGGCAAGGAGTTCACGATCATAGATCTGATAGTTTCTTTCTGCAGGATTGAAAGATTGAGAGAGGTAGCCACATGGATGGTAGGCTCCATTCTCAACAGTCTGGAGAAGGACTGCTCTGGTTGCTACAAGCAAAGCATCAGTGGGCGAATTGCCGGGAAGGGTCAGGATTTCGGAGAATGGGTTCAGAGAGGAAGCATTTCTTTAGCTTCTCGAAGGATTCGGTGCAAGCGGGGTTCCAAGAGAATGGGACATCTTTCTTGGTGAGATCGATTAAGGGTCGGGAGATGTTGGAGTAATGGGAGATGAAGTGTCGGTAGAAGTTGCAGAATCCAAGGAATGATCTGACTTCTTTAACGGAGGTGGGGGTTTGCCATTGGCTAATTCCACTTAGCTTGGCGGGGTCCATGGCTACTTGACCAGGGCGAATGATCATACCGAGATAGTCAACTTCTTGTGTGTTGAAGAGGCATTTTTCGGGTTCCAGGAAAAGGGTTTCTTTTCGGATAATTTCTAGGACACGGCGAGTCCGTTCCTTGTGTTCTTGGAGAGTTTTCGAGAAAATGAGGATGTCGTCCATATACATGAATGTTCATTTATGAACACTTTCACAGTGTTGGTTTATTTCAGGGATAAGGGATAAGTCTTTGCAGACTTAGGGATGAATCCAGGTTTCGTTTCAATGCGATGATCTACTCCTGGACGGGAGGGAGGAAGTTGGTTTAAGCCGTCTTTGGCGAAAACATCGACGAAGTCATGAAGGTAGTCAGGGACGAGCTCTTCAAACATTTTCTTCTTCTTTTCTTGAGCATCTTTAAGGGCAAATTCTTGCGCCTTATTGCTTGTTTTCAAGTATTCTTCTTCTTCTGCCTTTCTGGCGTAGATCCAGTGGTTTTGAAGAGGCTTCAGGGAAGCGGCACGGCGAACTTCAGTTGCTGAGGTTCCGTCACGCATGAGAGGTGAGTTGAATGTGAGGTTTTCGATAAGTGTTACCGAGGAGCTGTCTTCGGCATACTCGATAAGGATTTCGTCGTCATTGAGGGTATAGGAAGTGATATCATCGACTTTCCTAGCAAAGAAGTTTTCAGATTGTTCCGTAGGGATATCATCCCATACATCCCAATTAGTGTCATACTGAGGGGGAGGTTCTTCGTCGGGGTCAGGTAGGAGGGAAGGAAGATCTTCTTTATCAATCTTGCGCTTGATGCGCTCCATGGTTCTTTTTCCATCACAAGGAAGAGGGTTTGATCTAGGGCAGTCTTGCTCCTGATCTTCAACTTCTGTGACAGAAGCCTTCTGGTGGACTCCTCATTTCTTCCTGAAAATTCTTTCAAGATGGAGAGAGCGAGGGGTAGAGGGGAGTCGGATCGTATTGTTTGTCCAGTCGATTTCTGGGTTCATGGCAGTGAGCCAGGGTTTTCCAAGCAAGATCTGGTCTTTTTCGTTCATGTTCATCACATTGAACTTTCCAATCATGACTCTGTCATCTATCTTGATAGCGAGGTGGCAGTAGTGTGTGACTTGGTGCTTGGAGATTTCACCATCAGCGGTTCTGACATTGATGGGTTTCGAAAGTTTATGGGTGGTGATCCCATGCTTTCTGACAAACATCCAATGAATGAATGTGGCGACTGCGCCAGTGTCAATGACGGCAGTGGTTTGCAACGATTTGTTTCGATGTTTGGAGGATAAGACGGTCACCGGGACCCTGAATTCTTTAGTTTTTCCTACGTTCTTAACAATACGTACATCGAGATAAGGGATATCTGACATTGCGGCAGGTCCCTGGTTCAAAAATCCATCTTTCTGGTTTCAAGTTCGTTGTCCGAAAGATCTTCGATCTTGGAGGTGTCTTCTTCATCAGGTGCTGCATGCCTTACCGATTGCTTTCCTTTTGAGTCATTCTTCTTTCCATCTCTCTTCAGATGAAAGGTGGTGTCATTGGCACGATGGCTGGACTTGTGACACAAGAAGCACAGTCCTTTCTTCATGTGCTCGGTTTTCTCCACATTGGTCATGCGGTCGACATCCATGGCATTGGGGTCATGTTCCTTCTGCCTAGGGTAGTAGTGAGGGTTTGACTTCTTCTGTTGTTGACCCTGCTGTTGGTTTCTGCCAAAGTTGGTGTGGTGAGAGAGAAGCAACTGGTAGGTGCTCTCGATCTCGGTTATTCTCCTGGTGATGTCATCCATGGTAGTAGGCATGGTTCCGTCATAGCAGAGTTTGTTCAGTGTTCCAGGCTTCAAGCCCTTGAGGAAGTAGTCGCGCTGTGCAGAGTACTCCATAATTCCTGCTTTCTTGCAGAGGATCTTGAAGGTGGTGATGAACGACACAATGTTGTCACCTTGCTTCAACTGGTTTAGTTTGTAGAGGGCAGTGCCCGTCTGATCAACTGGGTCGAAGGCCGATCTGAATTCTCTACAGAACTCGGCGAAGGTTCCATATCCAATCTGTTCACCTTCTATATTGAAGGATTGGGCATGGTCGACGTAGTCTTCCATCCATTGAGCAGCGGTCCCGCTTTTCATATAAGAGAGTACGAAGATCATCTTGTCTTTGTCTTTGTCGTAAATGTGACAGTTCAGGTCTAAGTAAAGATTACAAAGATGGAGGAATTTTGTGGCATCTTCCTTGTTGCCATCAAAGTCAGGGGGTGTGCCGATCTTCTTTTCGTGGATTTTTGGCATTCTTCTAGAAGGACAATATTTGTCTTCTGAGTCTGAGTCAGGTTCGGTGAATCTGGGCTTAGGGCGCTGTGGCACAAAAGCACGGGGTACAAAGGTGGGTCTGGGTGCAGGAATAGGTTCTGCAATAGGTTCAGGCTCAGCTAGTCTAGGCTGAGGTTTGGTGGGTACAAATGGGATTTCTTCATCCCTATCTAACACAGGTACGCTAGGTGTGTTGATAAACTGGGGTTCAGAGGACGAGGATGCAATGGGTCCAAGTCTGAGTGAAGCGAATGGTGACATCATGGCTGCTGGTCTGTTAGCAGAGGGGGATCTGGAGTATGGGGAGTACACTTCTAAAAAAGTGCCTTGCTTTGCCTTTGATGGAGGTGTTGTGGATTGGGTTCGTCCTTGTGTACAACAGCAAGGAATCAGGTGTGGTGGTTCAGGGGTTCTATCAGAGTAAGTGCCCTAATGCTAAGAAACACAAGGGGGTTCTGGATCAAGGGTGGGGGCCTAAGCTGTATAGCGAAGGTTCAGAAGTAACTTGAATCTTATGTTACGGACTTGGATGGAGTCTTCTGTAACTGCCTCAATAAAGAGGATCAAGAGTACAGCATCAAGACGACCAAGGGTAGAACCTTGGCAAGATCGGATTCAAGAGGCACCCACAGGCCTATTCAGAGAATCAAGTGAATCGAGAACCGAGTAGATTCAAGTTAAGGAATACAAGTCAAGTAACTAGGGTTTATATACGTAAGAGAAGAGTGCACGGACCAAGGGAAGAGCATTCTAGTAAGTACAGGAAAGGAAATAGGGCAAAGGGGAAAAGATAGGGGTCCTCATGGAGTCCTCATGTACTACATGAGTTGCGCTAGAAGCAAGACGGCAATCAAGAAGTAAGACATGTGTCTAAGGTGAGGTGGAGATAAGGAAAATGAATAGCCTGCTGTAACAGTGTGTATGTGTGTCTCTATCTCTTTATCTGTTTCTCTAGGCTTGGGATCTATTTCACTCTAGTCTGGGATCTATTTCTTTTATCTCTTTTTCTCTAGGCTTGGGATCTATTTCCTTATCTCTGTTTCACTAGTCTGGGTTCTGTTTCACTCTATCTATTTCTTTAGCTCAGGATCTGTTTCACTCTCTCTACTCATTGAAAGCTAACAGTCTGAGTGCTCATTTATTGTCGTGTTACTAATGTGTTATAGATTTTAGTGAATATACTCTGAGTGTTTGTTTCTTACTGCTGTTACTAACATATTCTTGATTTTAGCAAATACATTCGAGCCTTATCTCTGATTCTTTATGTTGTCTCTATGTCTGCTAAAGGCTCAGAGTAGCTTAGTGGGGAGACTTCAGAAGTTGATTATTGTTCACTTGACCTCATACATCTGAGCAGTATACTGAGCCAGGACTGTTATTTGTCAGATAGGCTTTAGCTATTGAATAGGGGACTTGGTATTGAAATACAAGGATGTCTGTTTCTGATTCTGTTCAATACTCATTGTGAGTTCCTTGACAGCAGATTCAATATTAGACTAAGAGTTCTATGGAAGCTTTTGACAAGTCTTGACCTTTGATCCTACCTGTTTGCACTGTGGGAGTGACAATACAGCTTCACACGATTGTTTCATAGTAAGTTTAGAATATAGCACCATTGATTGTGCCTAGTCTTAGTTCTCATTTCTGTTTAGCACCATTGATTGTGCTTAGTCTTAGTTTTTGTTTCTGTTTCTTGTTTCTTTTTGTCAACACCATATCACTAGGTTGACTAGTGTTTCTATACTGATATCGTAGAGTACCTTTGTCTGACCATAGCTTGGATATTCTGACAGGCCATCCACAAACGACCACATTATCAGTCATTGGTATTTGTCTGAATTGCTGACCATGGAGATATTTGATTTTGTAGGTGCTCATCTAGATCATCTATATAAGAAGACACAAAGCCTAAGTTCTGGCTGGGCCTATTTCATGGAGGATGAAGCTTATAAGGGCTTCTTGGACAGCAATTCGCACAATACCCAAGAGGTTGTTTTATTTAAAGAAAAATTTCATGTATTAATGAGGCTCTACAGAAATCAACATGCTCAAGTCACAATGCTGTGAACATGGCAGACACAAAATATAACTATGGACTTGCTGCCACAGGTTTAGGTACTGTCGACTGTGCTTGCCACAACATGAAATGGCCCAATGCTGTTGGAGATCTCCAAAAGGGTGAAAGGTAAATTGTGTTTTGCATTCAGATGTTGGTGATCTAACAGTCTATAGATATATCAACATGGATTATTTATTCTTCTTGACACTGTGTCACACTGTAATCAACACTCTGAACATATCTTATGATATTGTGTGTCTGTCACGAGTACCTTTAACAAACCACTATTCTTTCCTGAATCTTCCTAAGCGCCAATACACAGCGCCTAAGTCAAACCCTAACCCTACACTGAAAGCGTCTACCAGTTCAGAGATTCCCTTAGTGCCCACGACACGTGTCTTCGATGTGACTGATGAAGAAGACGAGTTCTTTGATTGTGATTAGATTAGATTGGATAAGATAAGATAAGATATGGTCATGTGATGCTTCTTTAATATTCTACGATGTTCTATGGTATGATTCCCTTTTCTATTTTATGATTGGCTAGTAGTTGTAGCTCAGTTTCAATCTCCGTCTCAATAGTTGTATATAGGTAGCATGTCTTGGTTGATAGTTCTTTAGTTCAAACCTCTTGTATCTATACCATAGCAATCCAAGACGTACTTGCTCCTCTCTCTCTCTTGTCCAATAACCTTAGTCGAGTCCTAGTCTCTGCCCAAGCATTAATTCGTTATTTGGGTTGTGACAGTGTCAGTGGCACAAAAAATTATGGCACCATATGAGTACATTTCCAGTCTCAATGCACTTTCTGCCTGCTTTCAAGACTATCTCCTTTTACTCGAGCGTGGCTGGGCCAATATCAACCCCATCGCTTCAAGTATCAAGGAGATGGGTCCTGGTGTGCGGCGAGACCCCCTTGATGACTACTTTGGAGACTCAAATTGAAAAAAGTAATTGGACTTGGTTTGTACATTTTCACTAAAGTTATACTTAATTGCAACTGGATACCTTCAACCTCAACTACTCCAACACTGGATTCTGCAGATGTATTATGTATTTTTTTTTACCATCTGGTCATCTTGATAATACATCGACCCCTTACTATGCCAAGGCAGTTTTGGTCTTGAAGAGCGTATTTGGACTGACCTCCTTTATCATCAGGTTGTACTATGCTTCACAAGATGAAGGATGCATTACCAGAGTGACAGAATCATCACAAAGCCCTTGACAACCTTGAAGACAGTTTGAGAGGTGAATATAGTGCCACTCTCACCCAGTGGAGAGAACAGGTAGAGGCTTGGAAGTGTGACCCTGCAAAGCCAAATTCTTTCAAACAAAAGGCAGAAAGTATGTATGGATCATCATCAGTCACTGTGTGCTGATCTTTCCATGCATTGTAGCTGTCACTATGGCTTCTGTGCGACTGGAACTGGCTAGGGATGACCAGAGTGATATTTAAATGGGGATTTGCCTTGCACTACATGAGGACTGTACTCCTGGTGTATTGATCAGCACCAGCTTACAACTTGAGGAGCAACAGTAAGTCTGCCAACTGCTGCATATGAGATCTTTGTCTCACTTTTTTCTAGATGGCGAATGAAAGCTGACAGAGCCAGGCTTGAGTTCATGTATCAGACACTCAAGAAGGGAATATGCTTCAGTGGAATAACACTCTGCAATGCAGGATCAATGCCTGAACTAAATCACAGCAACTATACATGCCGTCGCTTGCTGCACTACATGTCAATGAGAGTTCAGTATCTGGTGACATCACTGCTGCAGGTAGCTACATCAGAAACCATCAAACTCTGGCTATCATTTAAAATCGGCAGGACAGCACCTTGTGACGCCTGCCTCCAAACCATCAAATAGAAGCTCTGGTATGCACAAGCTCACAATGCACTCCATTCCCTATGTTCAAACTTGCGTGCTCAGAGTGCAATCCTCAAGTATAAAGATTGCAACCTTTGTGAACAAGGAGCAAATATGAGGGCACACAATACCTCAAAGCAGTTGAAGCAAAGCTTGAGGCTGCCACCAGCACATATGAGTGTGCCCATAAGGCTCTCATAGTTCTTGCATCACTGCTGAATCAGACTGGGTGGCACTCCTCACTGTGGTCACTAAACCAAGCCGCTTGATGACAGATCTATTATGGGGGAAATCAGAGGGGACAATAAAACTATCTTGGATCTGGAATATGTGAGGAGCAGCACCTGATGAGATGGACAAGGACAATGCTTTGGAAGGCGTGTACTTTGTTTCTGTTTTGGAGGCTTCCTAAGGTTTGTGGTTAATTAGATAGGCAAATTGAATGGTGCAAAGCTAGGGCACAGGCGATGCACTGGGCTGAAGAGGTGGAGCTGCTGAAGGAAGAGATGTGGAGAATCCTACAATTTTTTGAATGGAATGTGCAATGATGGGACAAGTGAGGGCTTGAAGATACCTTACATGACATGGATGATGATGATGAGTGCAAGGGACTGATAGCATATGCCAAGTGTCAAGCTTTTTTGTATTGAAGGCTTGGTGAGTCCTTCAGGGCTAGTTGGACTGACACGTTGGCACTGGCAGACATATTCAACCACTCCCTCATCACTCAGAAAGACATGGACATTGATTGATTACCCATAGTACATGCATATGTAGCAAGATCCAATATAAATTTGTGAGCTGTCTCGTTCAAACAAGTATTAGGTGTCTTTGAGGTTCACTCTGGCGTCTCTTTTGTGTGGCAATGAAAACTAACATTTGAACTTGACTACTAGAATGTGCGACACACTATTTGCAAGTTCAAGGTATTTGGAGAGATAGATTACGGGCGAAGGTGCGCGGCGCCTCCCGGCTCTGATAGGACTTTGTTCTAGGGGAACAAAAAGTGAGCTGCTATCCCGAATTTTAGGAGTCTGATGATGCGTGCAGCAAACAATGTGACATCCCGAATCTTTAGGAGGAGGACAATGTGACTTACCAAGATTACCGAACCAGTGGTAAGGTGTATTGGAGGAATTCTTTGTGTAATGCGGGCGCTAGGATTTGCACATGCCTACAGAGATACACTACAAACACGTCACTCGCCCACCTGCCCTTGACCTTTACTACATCGAATGGGACATTCTGTAGGAGGTATTTGAGCATTCCTCTGATGCGTATCCCATGGCCTTGTAATGGCTGTATGCCGGCTTCTTTGGTTGTGCTTGCCAGCCTCTTGAGGAAGTTTGTTTTTGTGAGAGGATGGTGGGATGTTTTGTGCCAGTATGCAAAGAGCACACCTTTTGGTGGAGGGTTATTAATGTGCCTATGGTTGCACAGTGCTTCCTCTGGATCTGTGAGCCCTGATTGACACACCCAAAATATATCCTCCCCATCTATCGCTGTTTTGGTTCAAGGAATGTGAAAATTGGTCATTTCAAGCCCTTGGTGGTACCGCATGTTTTGAATGTCTGAAGGTTTGATGTGGATCTTAGGGTCGAAAGTGTCTAGGCGGGGCACGGTGAATTCGCCAACACGAGTGCATGTGAAGAAAATTGTTGTGAGGCATGTGTAAATGGTTGTGTCAAGCGGGTTGCTGATATGGAGTTTTTGGCGGATGGTCAGGATGACAGGGATGGTGTAAGGATCCTGCTTTGGCTTCTTCGAGGAAATTGGAGCTAAGGAGCTTGCTGCTTTGAGTAGTGCATCGATCTCTGCATCTTCTCCGAGCGTTCATGCAACACCGTGCAATGTGTGCCATGCTCTGACACTGTACACATAGTTGGCTATGGTTCTTCCTGAATAATGACCAGTGAAGGTTCAACAATTCAGATGGTTAGTCTGAACAATGTTGGGTCTTGCTGCCTAGCTATGTTGTCTAGAAGACAGTGTTCGACCCTAAAGGGTTTCTGTACTAAGCTCAAAGCTCAGAGAGTGAGGAAACTACGAAAACTCAAACTCAAGGTGCTGGAAACTGGTGAAGAGGTAACTTGATTATGTAAGCTGCAAAATAGCAAACATAAGGTAAAGACAGTATCTACAAGCCTAGTCAGGAATGAGTCTCTACACCAGCCATTTTGGTGATGAACAGGAATATTAGCACCTGGCTTGCCGGTGCACACTGGTTCTCTGGAATCATTTTGCTGTCGCAAATAGTGCTGCCGTGGTCTGGTCCAGAACCATGGTTCAAACTGGACTTTTGGTCCAGTTCTCCATGGTTCGGTCCACAGTTCTCACATCAGCCAGAACCGGACCGGAAAACAGTTCTCGGTTCTAGGTCTTCCCGAATGGTCCCGTTCTGGTTCGGCAAGGCCAAAACCATTCCAAACCATTATCGACTTCAAATTCGACTGCAACTGCAACAAAGTCAGTCTCCACATCAAACTGCTGTCTTCGGGATTTGCACTATTGGTTAATCAGGCTACCTTCCAGCCTTTTCAAGGTAAGTACTAATCAATCAATTCTCACATGACTTTCTATTTCTCTTTTTCAAGGCACCTTTGATTTGCATCCCCACCAATCATCCAGACTGAACCATCACTCAGCTCCATCTTGCTGTCGTCCACCCACAAATTACAGGTATGTGCATCTGAATTTAATTCTTTTTTTTAAAAAATCTCATTTGAGTCAGGCTCTATAATTATGTGCATGTATCCGTTTTTGTCACTGGTGAAAGCGTCTTCCTATCGACTGTCTCATTCAAATTGTTTTGAAGTTTTTTGACGTGATACTAACCTGACATTTCAGGTACCCTCAGCTCCTGTTGCCAATAAACCCAGCCTATTCCCTACCTTGTCTACTCCACAAATAACCAACACCACTGCACCTACACATCATCTACACCCCTCCATACCAGACTTTTTCACTAAGCCAATTGCACCGTTGATGCCTGCACCTGCAGCTCCTTCGTGTTCTTTTGGTCCCATGGCCGCACAGCTGCTGTTCGCTGCACCTACTTCCACATCCACCAATCCCTTCTCTGCACCAGCACCATTCCCCTTCACAAAACCAACCCAGTATACTACCTTCCTCGATGCCAACATCTACATCGACACAAGCTAACTCACCATCGATATTTAGTACCACTTCAAGCAACACTGCCCCAACTTCTGCCCCATCCACATCTGCACCACTGAAGTTTGACTTTGGCAAGAAGCCTGCGAGCACGATCCCAAAGCCTACTGCTGCACCTTCCCCTACCACAACTGTTGCCAATGCCGCAAAACAGACTTGCCCTTTATTTGTGTTTTCAGCGGCTGCTCCCCAATCCAGTCCCCTGGGAGTGAGTTCACATGGCCGATCATTTTCATGAAGGCCGCTTACCGTCATGGACATCTTTCAGCAGCTACAGAGGCAGAGGAGTACACACAAATGTTATTAGAGTAGTTACTCAATGTGTAGACTAGTATTTCGTCAATTTTTTTGCTGTCCATACAGAAATTCTTTTGGTTTGGTTCGAGTTCAGACCGCAAAAAAACTGAACCGGACCATTGAGAATGGTTCTCAATGGTCTGGTTCTGGGTTCAATGATTTCGCAGAACCGGACTGAACCAGACCACAGCAGCACTAGTTGCAAAATACATGATACACTAATAATCCTGATCCGTAGTTTTCTTGCGTACTCTTCGCATATGCATGTAACATGACATCTCAAATCTTCTCGATTTCAGGCTGCAATAATGGTAACTGTTTGCCCTGGGCGTCTCTTGGGGATCGCGACGATGCAGGTACCCATAGGTATAGCTTATCCTATGTTGGATAGTGTGGTCTGAGTGGTGAGGGTGAGGGCAAGAGGTTAACATTATAAGCTGTTAGTATGTCAATGGAGTTGATGTCTGTATTGTAGTGTGTACCTACTACTTTTTTGATGCTTTGAATAGTTCTTCTCCTTGTCACTCAAGCTCGTAATTGAGGAGGGCATGTCTCTGGAGCTCGCTAGGCTGGTGCTCTTTGACCATTGCGTGAACCTGCTTAAGTTGGGGTCTGGGGTGTCGCGATGTGTGCTTGATGGTGCTACTGGATATGTCCATGATGAAAGGACGGAGCTCGATGGGGATGGGGATTGGTGGGAGCATTTGGCAAATGGGGGGATATACACCGCGGGATGGTCCATCTGTGGGGTTGGTTTTTCTTGGCACATATCTAGTAAGAACTGTGCATTGAGTAGCACTTGCGGCAAGGTGTATGCGCTTGAAGACCTTGTTGCAGGCCTTGTTTCTACTCTGGCCTGACCACCACCCTTCAACAACCCCACAATTGTCTCCACAAACCTTGAAATAAATACTGGCGGGGCAGGAACTGAGGATTGTGAGCACCAAGAGTTCAAAACCAATGCTTTTGGCCCATCCGATGTCTCGGTTGTCCCACTTCCACCCTGGGAGCAGGTCCCATGCCCCCCATCTCCCATTGATAAATATTCCGATCCCATGACCAGTGCTAGCATCTGAGTAAGCATAAAAATTGTGTGAAATGCAACAACCTGGGATTATGCACAAGAGATTTGGGGCACTGAGGGTTTCTTTCCACCAATTGAGGTCTGCTGCAGTGTTGTGCAGGGGAGTGTGAGGTAGGAAAGGGTGGTCTTTAAATATCCCCAGCATTCGCTCCAAATTGGTGAGGTAGGCCCGACCTGCCGGTATGATGAGCGCTGCATGTAGCAATTTCCTGTACAGTTTTTGTACTTCCTGCAGGGTGTGCATGCTGCGTGCTTGCCACGTGTCAATAGCTCCCAGGTATCTAGCTGTCTTTTCTGCTGATAGTGATATTGAGAGCTTGGGGATGTCCCACAGGATTCCTGTGTAGTTTGGGTTGGGGCTGAATACCTTGTCTTTCAATGTTTCCCATATGATGCCTAATGGCTGGGATTCACAGTCAATGTCGGCCATGCAACACGTGAATTGCACATCCTCCGCTGAATGGAGTGATGCTGATGAGAGATCCTTGATTGGGAATGCACAGTCTTTGTCGAATTCCTTATGTGAGTCATCCAGTAAAATTTTTCCTCTATACCATTTCCTACTGCGATCAATGATGGGCCCTACATTATATGTGATTTGTTCTGCCCATTTCTTACATCTATTGTTATATTCCAACAAAAATTTCCGCTTAATGCAGAAAAATATGTAATTGTCCACCCATTTCGATACAGGACCGAGTCCTGATGCTCTAAAGATGTCTGCTCCTGCATCTGCAACATTACTGTAGATGCCTGCTGAGGGTCTGAAGCTGAAACACAGAGCCGTGTCGACTGTGAATGTGTCATTGCCTGGTAGGCGCACGACCAGACCGGCCCATTAGGAGTGGTGCAACGGTACTGTTTGGTAGGCTTTGGCTACGTTGTGTATGGCCACCTGGGAGCCAGGCAGTAAGCTTTGGATGGTTCTGCAAATGGTAGTGAAGGTGCCATATGTACACAGAAAAAGGTTTGAATCAACCCTCAAATTGATTAATCTGATGGGTGGGAGTGGATTAATGGGGAAGGATAAGTTCTGTATGAGTCTAAATTTGCTGGGTTTGCTGGGCTTAGGAATAATGGAGAGTGGAGACATCTGAAATGGCCCGATGATTGACTCAAGCTCTTTGGCTGCAAACGGGCCAATGAAATGGTCTTTAGTGAATTCAGCATTGATGATATTCTGAAAGGGTTCCGAATGTATAGTGACAGATACATTATTGGGGGAATGTATGTATGTTCGATGGAGGGAATGCCTCCTGAGAATCCTGTTTCAAGGCATCCCGGGATGTGTGGGTATTTACTGGTGAGACTGAACTTTTCCAAAGCCTGGTGCCATGTGCTCGCGTGGTATGGAGTATGGGCCTTAAGCCTTCTTGCCTCGAGGGCAAGTCTGGGCTCCATGGTCCTTGTTGCTGCAGCCTGAACACACGTGGGCTGAGTTGTGGTTTTCAGCCAAACATCCGCCCAGTCTCTGCCATCTGTAACAAAGGGAAAGGCCGTTTGTACTGATGATTCGCCTGTCTTGTCCCATAAGTTGCTTGCATCGCACTGCTGGATGTTGTGCGAGAATCGGCCCAGGCAAATGGTGCAGGCGGAATGGCTGTGGGAACCTGCGCCTCGAGAAAAACCCTTGTTTTGCTGCTCTTGCTGCTTGCCTTTGTCCGCTGATGGGGATCTATCTGCCCTCTTTCAGGTTCCTGCTCGGATGGGAGAACATTTATGTTCATATGAGTCTCTGTACGAGGTCCTATGGTGCTGTTGCATTGAGGCTAATGACTTGGTGTTGTTGGCCTGTGTTAGCATACCATGTTGTGAGTTGAAACGTCCGCGTGAGATGAGATGCGGGCATCCACATGAGCATGGTGTGGGCATCCGCATGTTAAAGTGCGGGGAATGAGAGGTTTGAAGTGTGACAACATTTGATATGAGAAAAGGGAGATTTGTGCGAACGTTTCATAAGTTACTTATCTTGCTATTCAACAAGGATGATACACACCGTGCTAAGGGTTCTTGATCGCACTCTATCCCACATCTCTTCATTTATTGATTGTATCAATGTTTTATTGATGATGCCAATGTTGAAACCTTCGTCACGCTTGAGGCGATCGTGCCAGTCTAAGCGGACTCGAGATGCGTAGTGCAAGATAACTAAGTTGCTGAGTTTGCTATTGTTGCGAATGGCATGGTTTTCCAGGTGCCAAAAGAACAGGGCTAAGGTGTCTAGATGGGTTTGCAGCCATTTGGCCGTGTTAGCCTGCATTAAGAAGAGGTTTTTTGCCTGTAGGAAAACAGAGAAAGAGAGTTCATGGTCAGGGATCGCTGACTGGGAGGCTTTGAAGGCTGACACTGGACAAATGGTTAATTGGTCGTCCAGTTTCATTAGGCTGAATGTGTTGTCGGCAATGGATCGAGACGTTCTCATAGCCTCTTTACAACCCTCTGGGGAGAAGTACCACAGTTCTACGTATTCAAAACTGTTTAGCTTCTGAATCACGTATTGAGAGGGACATGGGGCAATAGCATCACCAATGGTGGCTGTTGCGCTGAAGCTATTCATCTTGGGTTTCTTCTTCTCTAGCTCGGTGCATTCTTTCTCAGCTTCAGCCTCCTTCACTAAGTGTTCTTCTTCTTCACATGCTGCCCTTGCTTGTTCTATTTCAGCCTCAGCTTGAGTGTCTTCCTCTTGTCGACAATTCCATTGGAGGATTCTCTCCTCGTGGCCTGTTATCCAGGTGTTTCTAAGTCTTTCTGCTATGGCTTGGTGTGTAGTACCCATCGTGATTATCAAGTCTTGTATGGCTGCGAATAAGTCGCCAGCAAAGTCTGGGCAAATTTCAAGAGATGGGTCAGCCGTATTACTAAGATAATTGGGTTGCTTATTATTTAGTTTGCGAGCAACTCATTTGACAGTACTTGAGGATTTGGGAACTTAATAAGAGCGAGACTAAATGTATAGAAAAGAAATTTCTAAGATGACAAAGTGTATGGGGAGGATTCTTCATTGTGGTGAAGAAGCGAGGTGTGCAAAAGCTCCGCTTGTCATTCACTCAAAGACTTAGTTTTATTGCTTCCGGTTGTGCCTCGCTACATACATAGAATGACAATATGTGTATGGGAGAGTAAACAGGGGGGCAAGAACAAGGGGCAAACAGGCGGCAGGCAAGATGCATCAGCAAAATGGGCAAGTGGAGCACTGATGCATCATGACACATTATGTTGCATCAGCATGGGAGGAAGATGATGCATTGTGATGCATCATAGTGCATCAGCATGGGAGGGAGCCACTGATGCATCACAGGTGCGCTACAGTTACCCTGTTTGATGCATCAGCATGCCACGAACCTGTGCAATTAATTACAAGTTGTGGTAAATGTGTGATACAAATTTTACCATAATCCATAAGCACCTATAATCTGTAGGGCTGATATATCAATGGAGGATCCTACCTAGAAGCCTGCTGTTGGCTGGATTGGTTCCCCAGACCTGGTTTCTTGCTTCTTGTCACTCATCAATCCTTCTTTCTGATTTGGTCCCTGGGGGTCTTGAATGGGGCTGTCAAATAAGCTTACTAATCTGATCAACATAGTCCGAAACAATAGCTCACCTAGACTTGACCTAGACCATTTGCAATTTAAAAGTATTGAGGAAGATCAAGATTGGTCACATGATGCCAGCCACATCCGATTTGATCAAATTCTGAACATCAAAGTCACAAGATGCACTTTTTCCTTGACTGACATCAGGAAATTTTGGACTTAGTGAAATTTTGCTTGTCAACTTCAAGTGACATCATCACTTTTACTGCACCAATTAGGAAATTGAAATTTCAGACTTGGTGAAATTTTTGTTGTACACTCACATCCCTTGTAATTAATGGTGATTGATTGGTGCACCTTGGTTAGTTCTTTGAATTTTTCCCCTTTGAGCGGGCATACTAAGTATTAGCAGAGTCTTTCATTGCGTGTTGTGTTGAATATGTTAAGATCGTGCTCAAAGGTTCAATCTGAAGGGCTTGGCTTCAGCTTGTGCGCTGCACCCCTTACCCGAGTACATGCCCCTAACTTCCGAAGGCTAATGGACGATGTCCAGATTCTGATTGTCCGATGTGCGGGAATTCCGGCGGACGTTCGGGAACAGGTGATAAGACTAATCCGGATGATGTCCGAACTAGAAAGGAAACAGCAGAGGACTACCAAAGGTAGAGGCGGAGGTAATAAGTCTATCGGGATCGACCCTAAGACTAGCGGAGGTCAACAAGAGAATAACTCAAGTCAAACGGAGGGGAGAATGAGCAGAGTCTAAGATAATATTCGAACTAAAGATGTACATAGATTCTACAGGGTTTATATACTATGGAGGACTTAATGGAGGACAAGCCAGCGCAGTCCGAAGCTATGTGAGGCTGTGGATGGAGGTTATAGAAAAGTCAAATGCTAGTCTATTGAAAATAGTAAATGAATCCGGAGATGAGAACAGAGGAAAATAAAGGCAGAAGTGAAATGAGGTATGGAAAATAATATAGTCTAACTGGAATAGGAACGTACAAATGGATTAGGCACGGAAGTTAGACGCGGGTCGGATCCAGACATAGATAGAAGTCGGTCAGACCCGGATATCCAGAAATGATGTGTGTGATACGTCCAGGTCCGGAACATGGGATATGACAGAATAACTGCTTATCAAGGCATTGGCATGTTTAAATTTCATGAGCCCCCACGAAGATCCTTACACTGGCACCTCTGAGTCTCCAACCACATCCCAAAAGCTGTAAGATGATGGATCGTGATTCACATATTATCAACTATATACATGTAACAATATATGACCAAAATGAACCAACCCAGACTGCTACTTACTGACATGTGGTGGACTTGGTGAAGTGGGCTGTTTTCAATGGGTGGCAGTCTGCCATCTCCCTCAATCACAGCATCCTTTGTCTTTTGACATTTGGACGGCCTATGTGGTTGTTTGAGAAGATTCACAGTGTTGGGTGGCCCTTCAAGAGCTGTCGCCTGTTGAGCTTGAGTGGGAAGACATAAAGGAGTCTGCTGGGGGAGAATAACAGAGACTGATGCTGGGAAAATAGCGGGAAGTGGTGCAGTCTGTTCAGGAACTGAAACTAACAGGGAAGGAACCAAAGGAAGGGTGGGAACAGAGCTGGAACAGACCTGCACAGCACATAGTGCAAGACTTACAGTAGCAACACAAGCATGGTAAACATGTATCATTCATCATAAAGACTGTGTACCATATGGAATTGTGTTTAACTATGCAACATTAATGATCAATAGATGTATGAAATGAAATGGCGATGGTGTAATTCCACAGAAAATGAGTGCAAACAATTGAAATGATTGAGTTAGTCAAGCACAGCTTGGAAGACGACGGTGTGAGTCTTCAGTGCCTCTGTCTTGGCACTAGTACAAGTGTCATTAATGAGATCCAAGACCAGAGAAAACTTGATACCTAGCAGCCTTTGCCCATCAATGCCTAAACCCACGGCACTTGGATTTGTGGCAGCGGTCTTTTTCAATCTGGTCCATCAAGTTTAGGATACCTTCATGAATGGGACGGTATGTATCGACATGCAATTTTCCCACGCGCCACACGCCTTTCCTGTATTCATCAAGTGCCGGAGCCAGCTGAAATAGATCAGCGCACATTCAGGAAAAATGAACCCACTTACTATTGTGGCAGCGAGTGCTACTGCACCTTTGGGTACGGAATTCCCAAAGATGTCAGGAAAAAATCGAGCCAGCGCGTTCTTACCCATGTAATAGTACGTTTTACAAAGATCCTCCAGTGTGACATGTGCAAGATTATTAGTGTGGCCCTGCGTGAGAGGTGAGGTCAAAGCTGATCGAGCAATTTTATTCATACCTGTGAGTCCAGTCCGCCTCATAGGAACTTCGCCTCGTCCAGAAGGTCCTTTATGCCACTACGAATGTGTTTCATGGCATCATCATTGTCTTCAATTTAATCAGCTTTGCGGAATAGCTCGTACCGACTTTGAACAGTTGGGTGGGCTGCTTTTTTGAACTCGGAGTGCATGTTTCCTAAATCATCCCATAACTGTGATGATATCAAGTCAACAAATCAAATAGCAAAAACAGACAAGGAAACGAAATACTATGATAGCCATATTATGCTTTTAGCTCTCCCAATAGCCTTCCTCCACGCCGCGACCTTCCACAGCAAACTGATCGTGTAGTTCTGCTAGAATTTTAATTGCATCCTCAGCAAGGAAAGTCTCACAATGAGGGAATAAATTATCGAGAGATTCAAGCCTAGACCACTTCTTTGCCTTCTCAAGTAAGTCCCTGTACACTGGCAGGTAAAACCAAAGCTGCGTTGGGATGGGGCCGTTTGATCGTTTGCGACTCTTCATCGCAGACTGGATTTCATTGTCATCATCTCCATCCTTCTCGGTCTGCTCTTCTTCAGCTTCCTTGCCTTCTTCAATACAGTCTTCACCTCATTGGCATTCTTGCAAATAGTCTAGATCAGAGGACCTAGGACGCCTGTTCCTTTCTTGGTGCTGAAGAAGGACATCACCACATTGATGGCGACTAGATGATTGTGCTTCAGACTGAGCAGGACTGCGACAGTTGTGGTGGCCAGAAGACTGTTTTCTGGACTGGACACGATGGTTGGGTGGTACATTGGGCTGAGAACAAGGACAATTGGAGGGTTGATGTACATTGTTGTGGTCAGTGGCTGGAGCTGATGGTGTCCTACATTGGTTCTCGCAAGGTACTGGTTGTCCTGCACATCTATCAGTGGATCCGCATCCCAATATGCATTCTTTCATAGGAGGTGTGTGCTCTTCTTCGTTTTCACTATCTGAGAGTGATATGGGTGATATCATACACCATTTCCCAGGAGGTATGTGCTGTTCATTATCTGTGTCAGTATGATATCCTTCTGGCATTAACCTGTGTTCTAACAGTGGGCTGTCAAGCAAAACAAACCACTAAGAAATAAGAGAACTCACTACAAAGGCAGGGGTCGTTGACTTCAGGGGTTCCTGGCCCTGCATGATAATAGTTAGCTAGGTCAAGGACTGTACAAGCTAGCACGCACTGGTTATATTGATGTCAGTAGATGAGCGTGCTAAAGGAAAATATTAAGTGTAACAACAAGGAACCACAAATTGACTCACATTGATCTATATCCATGCCTGAAAGACCAAACAGCTCATCATCATTTTCGCTATCACCATTGGCATCACCTGGACCATTCATCCTGTCATCCCAGCCACCATCCTCATTGTCATATTCCTGACCCTGATTATGCGCCTCTCCATCGAGCTTCGTATCTTCATCAATGTTGTCGCTGTCAGGCCTCAAACCGTCATTGTATCCATCATTACCATCCCAGTCCTCATCAGGCTTTGTACCTTTGTCATCATTGAAGTGGTCAGATGCAACTGTACATTGTGCTGACCTGGTGGCTGGTGGAGTGAACCCATATTGTCCCCTGTGTTTGGCAAGATGTCAACTTGGATTAACCGGCTGTTCGTCGTGAGACTGATAGCCTGCTTCGAACTCCACAGCTGGAGAGTCTTGAACACGAGTTTGAGGCTTGGAGCGACGCTTCGCTGGCTAAGGCGCCAACATGTTCACAGGCTGCGACTGTAAAGCAGGGTTGGCTTTCTTGCATGGATATTTTGTTGTTTGGACACGCTCAATATTCTCCATCTGTTGAAGACGTCCTCCATTACCTCGGTTGTTGTGAGTCGAATGTCATGTTGCTATGAAGTAAAATGTGAGCAGAAATGAGTAGTGTAGATAATTACCTTGCTTCTCCGACTTGTTGTTCTTGTTCTCCTTGTTTGCAGTGCTCTTCTTGCGTGGCACCATGGTTTGCAACCCAAAGAGCTGCAAGGCAAGTTCAATTTTGATTATTATTTATTAGATGTTTGGTTCGAACTCTGGTAGAACACATATCTGCGGAAGCATATCAACATGTGGCACAATACAAAGCCTTGGTACATAGAAGAATAGGTATAGTGTAAGTGAAAATGTAGAATAATATCTCATTATGATCAAGACCTAAGCCCACTATGGTGCCTCCTACTCTGCCTGGTAGAATTCCCCCTGGTTGCTCTTATAGGATGAGCAGTACCAGAGTTCAATAATCTTCTGACTCCACTAGTAGTTCTCCAGCGCTTTGAAGAGCATTGATTGTCGAGAATAGCACCACTCCTTTTCGCCTTGGAGGCTAGATATGGTCTATCACCTTTGGTAATAAATGAAGGTGCTTTACCATCAAAAACGAGCTGCCTGATGCACATATGGACTGAAAGAGGTTCATCATAGTTGTCATCATCAATGGCTGGCCAGATTGTGTTGATTAGTCTTGTGTGTGTAAGAGGCGAGTTGATGGTGGGTGTAGTACCACAGCTGTCAAAGGTTTTCATACAGTTGACCTGCTCACTAAGAAGCAAGCACAGCTTGGTGATGAGAGTCAAAAACGGCTGAAAGTATGGAGTAATGTCTGATATAATAAGATCAGGTTGTTCCATATGTTGCTGCTTGATCAACCCTATTGTGTCCCATTCCCTATAGATCCACTGACTGATAATAGTCTGGTTGAAAAGCTTATCATCTCGAAGCTTGTCACCAGGGCCATCATACATCACGCAGATATAGATGAAAACATGGACGAATGATTCCAGATCATGAGCAACCATTTGTTCACATGGAATGCCATGCTCCGAGTATTGCAGCAGAATGCCACTAGCCATGAACATCAAAGTTCCCTGAAAATTAGTGGCATATAAGGTTCAACAAACATATATATACAGATATACTAACAGTAAGGTCCTGTCGTCCGACAGCATGGTCAGTTCCCTTGGAAATCTTTGTCGCATAGTTGTAATCAATTAGGAGACCCCTTGCAAAGATGCCGTTGATGGTATACTCAAAATATATCATGATATTATTGAGGCTGATATCACAGTGTAATATGCCTTGACCGATGATCTCACAATGTGCTGTAAGAGAATGTAATTAATGCCTATATGTATATGATTCTCAACACTTACCATTTATCACATCTATTAAACACTCAAGCAACTCCATTCGACGAGAGAAGTAAGTGATTGGAACAGCATATGATTCCATGACCAAGTGTTGATGAATATCTAGCTCAGCCACATTTGTTCCTGTGAGTAACATTTTCCGATGAGAACCCGTGGTATCAGGACACCCAGAGACCTGAATGTCCCATGACTTGATGAGCTTTGGAACCCCACAGATATCTTTTAGTATCTCCAGAATTTCTTCTTCTACACTCGAGCGGGCAGCAATGCACCAAGTATCCTTTACCACATAGAAGTAGGGACACTTTGGCCGTTTGCCCCTGATGACAATATCATCACATGTGTCTGGATCCTGGACATGCCAGCACATGGTGGCTCTGCCTCTGATGGTGGCCCTTGCAAAAATTGGCTTGATGATGTGGTAGGTCTTGTCACTGACTTTGATTGAGGGGATGGTTTGAGAAAGTGTGTGGTGGCGAGGAATTTTGGGTAACACAATTGTAGGATCATAGCCAAGATTTGCGAGGCTCAAGTAGACACTCCCACCCAGTATGCCCATGAGCATGACTGGCATTTTGTGGATATGATAGGGTAATGAATGGACTGCTCCTGAACGATCAAACAAGGTGATTTGAAGGAGGAAGTCTGTGATAGACAGTACAAAAACAAACCGACAATTCAATTGCACTTTATATACTGCATACGCCTTTGCGTACAAGGTATCCAATAATTCGGGCCGCATTGCAAGCTTTGATAACTCACAAAACATAAGTACATTGTTCCACGCTATGAGGTCTGGCCCAGCAGGATCACTCCCATCGCTGTCCTGCAACACAAGATTGGGTTTGACTGCAAGTGGTGTGCCTGTCATTTTGCATGTAGAAAAAAAGCCAGTCCATCGACGACCCGAAAATGCTGAAAGTGTATCCATCGTGTTGGTCTGTGACTGTGTGTGGGGTCGACTTGGCAGAGGAGTTCGGGATATGCGTAGAAAGTATCTGCTCTCCGACTCTGCACAATGGCAACTTCCTGATTTCTTGAGACACTTGGCAGCTAGATCTCAATGAAGTTCTTCAATGGCGATTGGGATCGCCTTCATGATCCTGTTGAAAAAATCTGCCAGCATCTCCTCATCATTCCGGGATTTAATGCTAGCTGTCTTGTCACTCTCCACTTCTTCATCCAAATTAGGTTTCTTTTTCCTTTCCCACCTTTTCTATTGTCAGGTGATGCAAGAGTGGCAGAA
>NW_024542297.1:0-24299 GCF_016758785.1 Suillus bovinus
TTTCGAGTACGCTTGTTCTGCGTTTTCTTCATCCTTATCTACACGACTGACAGTCATACGGCAGACAGCTCTCCTAACTCGGATGACTGTCTTGCTCAGCTATTCGTGAAACGCCGACAAACACTTGCGATCGTGTTCTGTTGAACAATCAAAATTCTGCATGCGGCAAGGAGTGGCTTCTGAGCCCCACTTGCCGTGGACCCTCTGTCACTTGTGACGTTCTAGTCGACAGTAGAGTCCTACCACCAACTGTATCTGAAAACTGGCAATAGGACAAATACATCTTGATGAAAAATGACAGCATCAACAACGGGTTGCGATTCTGACCGTCACACTAGTTCCTGTGTCATACGTGAAAGACCCTTCGTTCCTCGATATCACCAAATCATCCGCCATCGTTCACTCAGTTTCTTCGAATCATTGCTTTTTTTGCTCATGAAGCACCCATCTCCATCGCAGACCCCCACGCGGTCTTCTTTAAAAACAACAGCGGTGGTACACTCTGGTATAACGGCTGGTATAACAACAGCGCCGTAAGTATGATAATCGTGCTTTGACACAATCTGGAAGGATACGAGATGTTGTGGCTTTTGCTTGTTAAATATTGTCTGATCAGATTTTAGACGTGCACCAGGCAGGCTGTTCACAAAAATTGAAGAATCTAGCCTATGCTGTCAAGATGGTCTAGGAGAATATGGAATCAGTCGCGCATCGAAATTCTCCATGAAGCGCACTGTAGTCTGGTATGAGTAACCGTGGAGTGAAAAGAAGTCAAGATCACTTACTTACGATGCACCTTGCATGCAGAAATGGCTCGTAGATTCCACCTGATGCCTAACCTTTGAGTCACCTTGAATACATAATGAAGCGACTGTTTTTCGAAGGTCTGACTACGGGAGACTAGTATAGACACTTGAACTGTAAGCATTAACATCGGCATTTCCTCGACGAGTCCTTATTCCATTCAAAAAATATGTACAGCTGATGCATCTCAATCAGTGATCTTGAACGCTTTACATAGAAGATCAATTCGAAAAAGCCGATTTAGGTACTCCCGGTGGCCTCTTCATCTTCAAACAGCTTGAAATTCATGCCCTGCAGAAACCCATCCAAAATGATTGATGAATAGGTTCATGACCAGCCTGACTTATATACACGATGTTCAAGTCGAATGACGAAGCCAAGATGGGATGGCGTACCTTGTGTTGGATGTGTTATAGGTGGTTGGAGCAGAATAAGTTACAAAGTGCCGTACACCAATTCGCAGCTGCTTGGTGTTATCAAATCTATACCCTCAGGATGACATCATGGGTGGTGTCACATCTGGATGGGCGTATAGGATTCTGCAACCTTCGCTCGAAGATGAGTGTGTGCTGTCCTAAATGAAATGTCTTCAGCAAGTGACAGCTCGGCAAAAGAAGATATCGACACAATTTGCTGAAGTCTCCAGAATTGCTCTCCTGCAGGTGCAAGGATCACATGTAACCCACGAGACAAGATCTCCGCAGCGGGTGTCTCGAATTTAGATACTATTCATAAGAGCGATTATGACATCAGAGATACGGTAACACAAGGTATGCAGAAAATCATTGACTTCAAATGGAATTATGTTATTACTCAGCGTCTGAAAATCCGGTCGTCTTGTTAAGTTCGGAAAAGTCTAGAGGTATCTCCAACCATCCAGCATTATGCGTTTTCCCTGGGTTGAGCCGCTTGGCACCCTTTGGGAACTCATAGGTATACTTCTGGGGAGGAAGCCTTGCCTTGCCGTGGCTGCGACCGCAATCCTTGTAAGAACACACAGAAATATACTTCTCCGAGTCACGAGTGAGCTTCCACCCGTTTATGCAGCCGCACTGGGGGCATTGGAGTGGAAGGGAAGAACCCCATGGTCGAGTTTGACCATGGGACCATGCATATCTGGTGCATTCCAGCGTTGCTGCACCGTTGGACTCAGATCTTGTCATAAGAATGATGTCCGTATGCATTCCTAGTCGGTCTGATGGGCCGATAATTTCGGGGAATGCTTCACGGGGGGAAAACCCTTCGACAAGAACATTTTCAGCAAAAGCGAGTGTCAGATGAGATGTCAATGATGGTCGGAAGTGTGGAGCTGTGAACGCAATTGTAGATGAAAGTTTGGAATCGAGGATAGATGAGCACAGATTGCGAAACGATGCAGTATTGTTGATGATGGCTCAGCAGCCCATGAAGATCAGTGTTGTGTCTTTAGCCCGAGTGATTACGTCCTGCCACGGTTTGAAGAGAACATCCAAGAACTAGGGGAAATATTGAGCATATGATGGGGCGAACGAGAGGAAGCTTACCTCAGGAACAGAAACAGAACTGTAGTAGCCACTTTCATCTTGCATTGTATGGCCGATGAACGGGTCTCCATCGTCGTCAGTGCGGGTCGTAATCACACATACAAACTTGTGATGATCCTGACTGAGAATGTCGTTGGCAAGCTTGCATTGTTCATAGTAACCTTTGATTTTCTCTGGACTGCCTAGATCAAAGACCACATCGAGCTTACAGAGACCACCATGCGGAAAATATGGCACCAAAAATTGATACATCATGTCAGCCGGACTCCAAACAGTCGCGTGGTCAACCAGTGTGAAGTGAATGATGAGAATGTGGGACGCAGATATCTCGGAGCGCCTAGATGTTTCTAACTGCGTGCAGATAGGCAGAAAGAATGGGAGAACAGGCTTTCCGCCCCTCAAAAATCCCTGAAGTGTTTATTGAGTATAAGAGTGGGTATATGATGTAGGAACTTTTACTCACATAATACGGTGTTGGCTTGTCCAATTTCTTCATCAACGCTGTGTGACAAAGGATGCAGCGAAATTTAACGTCCGTTTCTTTCAATTCTCCTATGTAATTTGGAGGGACGTCAACGCAACGAGTGCAGATGACACGTGGGCACTCGTCACAAGTGAACATGTTAAGGTTTCCTCGAAGGTCTCGGCAGAGGATACAGAACTGGGCCACGTAGAAGCGTTTGTTAGAATACATCGAGGTTATGTTAGACAACGTACAATATTTTTCACCTCAAGTGGAGAAGACACATTAGGGACGTTCAAAGTTGGGCGCCCACGCCCACCGCCCACGCCCATGACCCCTTCGCCCACGCGTCGTCACCTAAAATGTAGTTTGCATAATTAGATAATACAAAGTAATTCTGAAAATTTATTGGTTTGTTACCTTCACTCACCATCAATCAGATCTGCGCATATGGCGAAGAAGAAGGATAACGGCGTCACAATCCCAGAGATTGTCTGGACTGATGACTTGGTCTGGCAGCTATTGGCGCAGATTGAACTATTGGAGAACAGAGTCGTGCTTCTAGGCAAACGGAAGAAGGGCGAGGTAAGTGAGTCAAAGTTGTCATATATGATACGAGATATGATGTTTCTGTGTCAGAACACGTCAGGTGATAGCAAAGTGACGGTGTATCAGCGCATGGCGGCTGCCGTTTTCCCACAATTGCACAGCCAGAATGCTGTCGCAATGGGGGACCGAGTCAAACGAAAGTATGAGTAGTGAGTGCTGTGCTTTTCTCACTATTTTTCAGCTTACAATTCTGCTCAGCTTAACAAAAAAATACAAGGTGCATGCTCGACGTCTCCGAACAACTGGTGAAGGGGTCCAATCTGATGCGAATGGCAATGTCTCCGACAATGAATTTTTTGAATGCTATGTCCCTGCTGATGGACCCAACACAACCACAACTCCGAAAGCACAGTGTATTTGGGGTATGTTACTTATTTTCCGCCAGAATAATTCTAACATGACACAGATGAGATTGTTGAGCAATTCAAATTCTTTCCTGTTCTTCATTGAATCTCATCCTCTCGTCCGAATGTCACTCCAATAGCCATCACCACTGGTATCGGCCCGCATGGCAGGAAGACTGTGCACTACCAGCCTCCAAGTGATGACGAAGGGGGCGCCTGTGCATTGTTGGAATTATTGGAAAAAACCGGATGACCTTCAATTAGATTGAGCAGGACTTGAAACGTCATTGGAGAAACACGGAGCATGTGAATAAAGCGATTATGATCAGATGGAGATTTTGCGTATTCCCAAGCAATGTGCAGGGTGCTGGCTTTTGCAACAGGGGAGCGCTCTTGTAGATAACGAGTTTGTTGAATAGCAAGAATGCAAGATAAGTCGCAATGCTGCTGTACTGCTGCCTCTTCGAGTGTCATATCTGGCTGACACAAAGTACGAAGAACCATAAGCAAGAGATATGAGTGAAGGTATTGCTCGCGTGATGTTCGGAGACGTGCCATTGAGTGTAATGTGGTTTCGGACAGTGTTAAGTTATCATTGATTATATAATACATTCGTTCAAGTACAAAATGGGTAGTGGTATATGGGCGAGGGGGGTCGTGGGCGTGGGCGGTGGGCGTGGGCGCCCAACTTTGAACGTCCCTATTGACATAAGAGGGTACTGTCTGCGCTGGACCACCGGGTATTTCAATCTTGGGTTGTCCAGGAGCAATGATTGACACGTGAGCTTGAGCCTTCCCAACATCGAATTTGCTAGGTGGTACTTGCTTAGTCCGAGCCATAAGTAGCTGACTACTGAGTTAATGGGCTAAAACGAGCGAGCCTCAGCAATTGGCTGAGAACAAACATATGAACACATACAGACAATATATAATATGAATATGATATAAAACGGAATGATGCGGTGGCTGACACAAACGACCTGTTTTGATCCGCAGTGGATGATTCCTTCATCCAGCTAATACTCGCAACCAAAATGGCCTTTTATT
This sequence comes from Suillus bovinus, assembly GCF_016758785.1. Taxonomy (NCBI): domain Eukaryota; kingdom Fungi; phylum Basidiomycota; class Agaricomycetes; order Boletales; family Suillaceae; genus Suillus; species Suillus bovinus. The sequence goes on from NW_024542297.1 coordinate 4,791, forward strand.
GTACCTTCTCTCAATTCAATTATCAGATCAGTACTTCTACACGGGCATACGCGTGGCATCTGTTATACACAGGTTCTGCCTAAACTCTCGTCGCACAGACTAATCGAACCATCAGCATTCTTGAAAACCGCCCTCATGGCTGAGGGGAGCTCTCAAGCTCGACGTGCTGCATGGAAAAGAAAGGCTGCGTGTCACAAACACCCCGACAGCAGGACCTAGGTGCGTGCCTATCCTTGTCGAGTTTTGCAAGTAAATGAGTCAAAATACCACCAACTCAGCGATTAAGCAGGGGACAGGTTCTGCCTAATCCAGGATCACACGCAAGGCATGCCCGTGTGCCAAATGTCTGTCAGTCGGGGGTTCTGTTTAACCTAGTAAGTTGAGTGTCTAATTTTGCATTGATCGAACGATACATAAGATGCCACTGATCAAGAAATGGGCAGAGCCAATATCGAGTTCAAGTAGACATGAATGGAATATAACCCACAATTATGGGACGTGAGATCATACATGAACGGATATCGATCTCGTCGATGTTCCAGCGCCATGGAAAGCAGACTCAAAAGTCGATGGTTGATATTCTAGAATCTCCACATTCGCGTCAGCATTTAGACTCCAACGGTGCGACAAACTCGTATGATAAATTTTCCAGTGACAGTATGCTGATGCATCAACAAGACTGATATCGGGCCAGTATGAACTCACGATTCACAATAATGGTGACAATGTAACTGTAGGTTATACTTCATTCACTGGACAGGACAAGCCAGACAAAAACGATACGCACGACTGCATACCTTATCAATCAAGCGACTAATCAACCATGCAAAACGCATGATTTCTAGCCGACATGGATTTGATTTATGACCGACTCGTGGGGCTCTGCTAACACCAAAAAGTACAAAGTTCGCAAACGCTTCATCATTTGACATATCTTCTCCGACTCGATATCGACTCTACCCATTTCTCACTCAGCACTGAGCTACACATTGTTCGATCAACGACGGCACTCATGTGACAGTAAACACTTGACTCACCGGCCTGGGTGGGTTCATCTTCTGGCAATTCACGCCATTGCAGTACAATGATTTGTTTGGACAGCAGTCCCTGACATTTCGACAAGATCCGCGCAGGTCACTGCATGCTTCACTGACGGACATGATCGATGCCGCCAAAGCAATAATAACGGCAAGGAAGGAGAAATGCATTGTTTGTGTGAGGTGGTATGAACTGCTATCTCTGAGATGGTGTTGACGGTAGGAATATGACTTGCTTTTATACTGTTACGACAGTTGATTGTTAATGCCGTGGACCCGTCAGAACACGCCGCAATTAGTGTGGGGGAAAAGTAATTGGGGTCAGTTTTGCCGGTTGCAACCGGCAGAACTGGCAAAACTGGTTGCTTTGCCGGGTGGAAAACTTGTACGAAATCTTTAGTAACGATAATGTCCGTCTCATCCATCATCGATGCATCGTCCTGGGGTTTGATAACACTGTTGAAACAATTTGCCGCGCTGCAGTGTACATTTTCAAAGTCCGTTGTATCTACTGTTGCTACAAATTCTACTCATGGTTCAACGTTCAACTTCAGCCACTCGATACCAACATTAGTTCTGCCGCTGTTTGAGGTACTTGATAGCAGTCAGGAATTAGCAGTAACGACATCGAGTGAAATTTATCGAGGATGTCCGGGAAATGGAAAGATGCGAGTCAGCTTGGGAGTCACGACTCACTCCCAGTCAGTGAGTACTCACGCATGACAACTGCACCAGCCCCTATAGTGGATGATTCCTTCGTCTATCAGCTAATACTCGCAGCCAAAATGGTCTTTTATTGGACCTTCTCTCAATTCAATTATCTGATCAGATTTTAGACGTGCACCAGACAGGCTGCCCACAAAAATTGAAGAATTTAGCCTATGCTGTCAAGATAGTCTAGGAGAATATAGAATCAGTCGCGCACCGAAGTTCTCCATGAAGCGGACTGTAGTCTGGTATGAGTGGCCGTGGATTGAAACGAAGTCAAGATCGCTTACTTACATGCACCTTGCATGCAGAAATGACTCGTAGATTTCACCTGGTTGCGCCGTCAGCATCACCTGCAGATTATATAACAAGACTTGATGCAAACTGCTAACCTGTGAGTCACCTTGAATAAAGGAGGCAAAAGGAAGCGACTATCTTCCGAAGTCCCTTATCAAGGTCTGACTACAAGAGACAAATATAGACATTTGAACCGTGAGTCTTGAAATCGGTATCTCCTCAATGAGTCCTCATTTTATTCAAAAAAATATGTACAACTGATGCACGTCTCGGTAAGTGATCTTGAACATGTTACATAGAAGATCAATTCGAACAAGCCGATTTAGGTACTTCCAGTGGCCTCTTCATCTTCAAACAGCTTGAAATTCATACTTTGCGGAAACCCATCTAAAACGAAGTCCAAAAAGTTTCTCCTGTGCTTCCCCAACCACGCAAGACAACCGACGATGGCCATCTCCTCTACCCACTTACTGAGGGTTTGGCCTAGAGTACTCCCCCCCGGCGACGGCTCATATCCCGGGAGCAATGTCCGTAGTATCATCTTCATATTCGAGAAAAGCAACTTTGAATGCTCTTCTGGAATCTTGTGAATGAGCCGGGCCTTGGGCCTCTCGCGCGGTTGCGAACAGTACGGTTCTGGCAGGGATCCCAGCATTATGCGACCAAGCCATTGGATCATACATGCCGTTAACTTGTAATAGCTCTGACTGATGGGATTGGTGGTTGGTCCAGACATGCCACATACTCGTAATGAATATGCCATATGAAAACCAGAAGAGAAACCTGATGGTGAAGCGTTTTCATACATGAACCGCGTGAACCTCACAACAGTTCCGTCTCTTGGGGTGCCTTTCTTGAATAGCCTTGACAAGATCTCGGGGGCCTGTGGGCTGGTACACGAGAGCGCATGCCACACTGCTGGGCTACTTGACGCACGTGCAAGAAAACACACTACGGTGACTTCATCTTGGAGCTCTTCCAAAATCCCTTCACCTCCAGACATCACTGCGCCCAGTCTGCTCATGCAAGGTATCATGAATTGGAAGAGTTGAGAAGACCACTCGTTGGAAATCGAGGAGAGTAAGGGAGAAAAACTGACGCCCTCTCCGACAGACATCTCATCCTCCGAATCTTTGCAGACCTTGAAAGCCTTCTCGACTTCTCGGCTGATTTCGTCTGCGAATGAAGTGGGTTTTGCCTTCTCCATGATTCTAAAGACTAGATGTGCCCTGTCGTATGCTGTTTCGAACTGCCTGGTACCCGTGCATATCTGCATTAGAAGCACATAGAGCACTACATCAACGAGTGTGAGTGCGTCAAAATTCTGCTCAAGGACAGCTGCTGGAGACTGGCGAAGAACCGACACTTCTATCTCCGTAGTGTCCGTCAATTGTGCAATGAGCGGAACGAGCAGCTCGCTCGCAAAGAAGTTGGCTGGTAAACTCCGGAACGCACGCGCGGTATGGAGCATAATCCCCCTTGACAGGAAGGTCAAAGAGCCTGTTTTCCTCACGTTGACCAATAGAACGGAATTGAACTCCAATGTCTGGGGTCGCGACATTTTTGTGATCTTGAACACAAAACTGTCGTTCGCCCCATCCTGGGAGGATCTATAACGTGCAAGTGACATCGCAGATTCGAAATTTACTTGGTCGATGTGTTTACCGCGTTCTCCACTGGCGTAAATTGGGGTTGGTGGTGCTGGATTCACGTGGAGCAAGGAGCTCACGAATGCACCAGGCTTTATGTATGCTTTCATCTCTGGACGCAATATCACATTACGCAGGACGAGAGCAATGCGAGGGCTGACTACGAATATGCGGTGCAGGCCAGGGCAGCCACCTGCCAAACCTTCCCACAAACCAAATGCGTTGTGTGAGGATGAATTCTTCCCCTTCCGTGGCTTCCCAGATACTGAAGAAGTAGTTTTCCGCATGAGTGTGGTAAGTGTAAGCTTCGAAGTGTTCGAGGTCAGGTGGGATATGTGATTCAGTCATCATTTTTTGAAGACCTTCGTCGCCGTACTTCTCCACGAGTGTTGCAGCATCTCGCATGATGTCTGAATGAGATGAATCCAAGTAGTATCTGAGGAAGTGTAGCCAACACTCGACAGCGGATTGAATACCCCTCGTCTTCATGAAGGACTCAATCCACTGACGAATCTTTGCATTCTCCGGGTGATCTGCTTGAAAGTAGGTGTTGGAGCATGATGCATTGCGATAATGCATAATAAACAGGAACTTCCGCAGGAGCTCTAGCGACCTGCGCTTCAGAGTGAAAGTACCCTGAGGAAGCGCTTTATGCATGTCCATGATAATGGAGGCTGCATTACGTTCGAGGTCCGCTAATTTCTCCTCTAATTCGTTGACATTATAGGTGTTTCGGACGTCCTGGTAGAAATTCGGTATGCCGTAAACCTTTCCAATAGGACGAATGTCAATGCTACCCGTAGCAATATCATAGTAGTGGACGTATTCTGGATCAACACCGGTGTGTCGAAATTCTTTTTGTCGTTCCGTTTTGGACCTGCAAAGGATATCATTCAGTGTTCTGATCTAGTGTCTACATGCAGAGTGCTCAAGAGGACTATGAAAACACACTTGACAGGTCCGACTTGGAATCTTCGTAATATGAACCTTGGAATGAAATGCTGATATTGTGTGGTAGGAACACGCGAACTCGGAGAGCCATCTGTCTTGTGGGCTTCTCCTACAAGCTCTGTTCTGGCTTGTTGTTTGGGTGTATTCTTGCGGTGTCGTGTCATTCTGTAGAGTTAACGAATCCGAGAATTGAGCGCTGACTCGCGCTGAACACGCCATGTCCATGTGGCATTGTTATTAAAGGGCATGTAGTAATACTATCATTACCTTATTAAAATTATGTGATTGACAAAGTTCAGATTCAAATCCAGTGACCACCGGATATCCGAATGTATCACAGATGAGGCCATTCAAGATCGTGAAGATTCTAGCAGGTCATACTCTCGGTATCCGGCGAAGTTATAGTGCACACGAAAGTTAGAGTCAGCCCAGTCGGACAATTATTAATGACACAATTAGGATTAGTATCTGTATTACATAATGGAACAACTTCAAAACTAGCGGCTCACCTCTACGCCTGATTCATTTCGAAGTTATCAAGTCAGCGATGTTTGCAAACTTAAAGCTTAATCTCTGACAAACACCTTTAAACGGCCTGAGTTTGGGTTGTGGCAGGGCACTCCAATTGGCGATGAGTCAATGCCCATTGCCCAAAGTTTCGACAATCAACAATCTCAACTTGAAGCTGAGGCATGGCATAACAGTCCGATAGCGAGATGATAGTACGTGCTTGAACTCTTGTATGTATCTGACGCGGCACAGGAAAATAGAGGAAAACAGCGAATTACGGGCAGCTCCAAATGAAATTTGGTGTTCAAGTATTCCCTGATAACAGGTGATACGTCAACAATCAAATCTGTGTTGCAAAAGCTGCTATGACAAGTACGTACGCGCCCCATGATGCTAATGACCAATTTTGACTGATAGCGATGCAGAATTCAGTAATAATATACTAGGTAAGGGAATAAGGATCATCGATAATAATGGCTGATTTCTCTAAGCTAGCTGTACTCACTGAGTAGGGATTATAAATATCATGGAATATCAATTATGGTGCAAAATATGCAAAGTATTATTATAACTGTCAAACGTGGGTCAGCGTTCAGACCTCCCATCCTGTAAAAATGGGTCATGATAATCTTGGGTCCGCTCAGCGAAGTTTTCCAGATGGTCATATGTTTTAGCGCCACCCGGGTAGACCACTTGCTTCTACATTCCTTGCGACACCTGCCAAGGGCAAAGCTGCAGGATCATCAACACCGCGAACCACTACTGCATCATCATCAGACTTGGAGGGAGGGAAGGAATTCATAATTCTGCTTACCTGTGGGGTGTGCGTTAGTTCCAACGATGCCCAGCATCATTGAAATGGCAACAATAAATACAGTCGAGATGCGCATCCTGAAGATTTGGGAAGGATAAACAAGAAAGTGGGTCGAACAATCCTTTTACGGTCTCACGAAGATGAAAATTTGTTGCAATGAAGAATCCAGACTAGAAGTCAGGGATGGTGTCCTTTATGCATGTCTTGCATACCAGTGCGATGCGATACATCTGGCATAGGATTTACCACGGTACCCCTGTATCAGGGTATGCGCTGCACGAGTCTAACCATAGGGGAGACCAGTGTGACTCAGGCCATGCACACTGTGATCAGGCTGAGAACTACACAACGAACAAGTCACCTCGCTAGCCAAGTCATCCATATCTGCTGTGGCAGTGCTTGGTCAAACGCCCTTACTAGGTGAGGCTAGGCACCTCCTAGCACGAGAAGCGATGTGCACTGAATTGACACATGCAGTCTGGCCTGTGGCGAGGCCAAGCCGCATGACGACCTGATACTAGTGATACCCTGGTCAATTCTTATCCCGTGTACATCCCATGACAAGAAACATCAACATTTGACTCGGTGAAATTGCAAAGCAATAGGTACTACTGTGTACTTCTCAATAACTGCCAGCGATCTCGAACACTATATATGAAACGCATACATAATTCAGGTCCTCCTGGTGGCTTCATCTTGGAACAACTTGAGATTCACACTCAACGGAAACCCATCCAGAATGAAGTCCACTACGTTCCTCCTGTGCTTCCCCAACCATGCGAGACAACCGACGATGACCATCTCGTCTACCCATTCTTTAGTGGTCTCATCCAGGGTGTCCTCTCCCGACTCGTACTCGTACTCCTCAAGCTCTGCTCACAGGATCTTCTTCATCTTCTTCATCAACAAGTCTGAATGCGCCCTTGGCATGACGTGAACAAGCTGTGCCTTAGGCCTCTTGTGCGGCTGCGAATTATACGGATTCGGCGGGAATCCTAGCGCTGCCAGGTCATCGAAGTATTCGATTATGCAAGCCATTAACCCGTAGTAGCGTTGACTGATAGGCCCAGTAGTAAGCCCAGCCATGCCATATACTTTTCGCAGGGAGTACGCTCTGTTATAACCAGAAGAGAATCGCGACAGCGAAAATTTTGCGATAAATTTATCTGCCGGCGTGCCCTTTTTGAACAGTCTTGACAAGATCTTGGGTGCCTCTGGGCTGCTATGCGAGAGCGCATGCCACACTCCAGGGCTGCATGACGTACGTTGCAGAAAGCTCACCACGGCGACATCACGTTGGAGCATTTCCAAAGTCCCTTCGCCTCCAGACATCACCGCGCCCCGTTCGCTCATGTACAGTATCATCAATCGGAAGAGTTGAGAGGATGATTCGCTGGGAAGAGCGGAAAGTAAAGAGGCGGGATCGACGCCCTCGGCGAAGGATATCCCATCCTCGATGTCTCCTCTGCATGCCTTGAAAGCCCTGCGGACTTTTCGGTCGATTTCGCGTGCGAATGAGGTGGGTTTTGCTTTTGCCATGATTTTCAGGATAAGATGTGCCCTATCGTATGCCGAAAGGAACTGCTTGCGTCCCGAACATATTTGCATAAGAAGCACGTAGAGCACTAGATCACCGAGTGAAAGGGGATCAAAATCCTCGTTGGGGGCAACCGCTGGAGACTGCCATGATGAGCGAAGGGTCAACTCTCTTCTGTCTTGATGCTGGCAGTTAATCGTGCAATGAGCGGAGTGATCAGATGGCTCGACGGGAAATTACTCCGAAATGCAAGCGCAGTGCGAAGCATCTTCGTCCTTGACTGGAAGGTCAGAGAGCTTGTCTGCTCCAGGTTGAATAATATAACGGAATTGAGCTCCAATGTTTGAGATCGAGTTAGCTTCATGATTTCGAACCATACGCTTCCTTCTCTACCGTCGTAAACTTTAACCAGTACGGATAGATTCACGTCGAGCAAGGAGCTCTTGAGTGAACCTGGCCTTCTGCGTCTTTTTTTTTCTGGTCGCAGTCGCTTATTGCACAGGACCACAGCAATACGAGGGCTGAGCACGAATATGCGGTGCAAGGCAGGGCAGCGAGCTGAGGAACCTTCCGATAAACCGAATGCATTGCGCGTGAGTATAAATTCTTCCTCTTCCGCAGCTTCCCAAATGCAGAGGAAATAGTCGTCCATATAAGCGCTATAAGTGACAGCTGGGATATGCATCTCTTGAATACCTTCTTCACCACTCTCTACAACATTTGCCGCATCTCGCATGAGGTCTGAATGCGAGGAATCTAGGTAGTATCTGAGGGTACGCCGCCACATATCGGCAGCAGATCGAACACGATTTGCCTTCCGGATGTCTTCAACCCACCAACGGGCCTGTTTTTCCAGACAATTCACTTCGAAGGCTTGACTGGAGCATGGTTCATTGCGAAAACGCATGAGAAATAGGAATTTTTGCAGGAGCTCCAAAGAACTGCGCTCCAGAGTGATAATACCCCGAGGAAGCACTTTATGCAAGCTCTCGATCATGGAGGCTGCCTGAGATTCGAGGTGCGCTAGCTTCTGTTCTAGTTCGTTGATATTTCTGGTGTTATTGACATCCGAATAGATACCCATTACGCCGTAAACTTTTCGAATAGGACGAATGTCAAGGCTGCCCGTAGCAACATCATAGTAAATGATACATTCGGTATCAACGCCAGTGCGTTGAAATTCTTCTTCTCGTTCTTTTCTGGACCTGCAAAGTCATGATTCAGTCTCCCGGTCTACATGGAGAGAGCTCGATTGGACTCTGAAAACGCACATCACAGATCCGACTTGGAATCCTCGTAGTATGAAACGTGGAATAAAATGTTGGTATTGGGACGTATGCATACGTCGGGTACCATTCGCGTTGGCTCGCCGTTTAGAGGTTTGGTAATTCTGACAATTTCGTGACATTCTATAGGATTGAAAGGTAGGGACGAGAGGGACTGACTCGTGAGCACCCATGTATAAGTATGTACCTGTAGCGCACCTTGTGGCCAGGGCAACAGTGCTTGTTCCTGGAGTCCGAGTCAGTGTCACAGTTACACTTATCTCTCAAACGAGACTCACTATAATTGAGGACCTGCACTGCCGGTTTCATGACAAGGGTAAGACAGGACTCCTCAAATCTGTTCAGTGCACTGTCATGGCACGTTGAACATATTTGAGGGGTCGTGTTCAAGTCTTCGTCATAGAACTTCCTAGAAACACAAGCCCAATAAGACTCGAAGTTGCCCAATGATAGTAAAATATCATAGATCGATCGATCAGTATTCACCTGTTGTCTGCAGGGGGCTTCAGATTTGGACATGGAGAGAGTAACGGTTGTTCAAACGGCAACATCCAGCTCAGTGAGGTGAGTCGGACTTTAAACTTGGACAGGACCAAATATCCGTAACGATGAGGCCCTGGGGTGGAGAAAATTCGAATGGGAAGAGATATCCGAGCACCATCCACACTCACGGCGTGGTCCTAGTCGATCGGAGTGCTTCGAAGTTCGAGGTTTCAAACTAGGTTTCGAATTCCTCGTCGATCCTCCAAATGAGAATTCATCTAGATCTCTATGGATCTTCATAATTTCATTTTGCTTCCGTCGATCTCTGATGATATTTTCCCCTTCAGACCATCTCTTTGTGAAATTTGCAAAACCAGGTGATAGCGTATGTTATATCTATATTTCGAATTTGATCATTGTTATTAAGCAAATGTAGTCTTTTGTACGAGCAAGGCTGTCTATGTAGGCGAGCAAGCGCCATCATCTTCTCTCTTATGATCAAAGATGTCGATGCATCCTCACATGCTTGGCCACCCTCCGGCAGGTGGTGAGATTTTATCAGATTCACTACCTCCGTTGTACTGTGTCAAATATGTTACATGCATAGTATAGGAAACTACTAGTAGGGAGCTTAACGCACAACTGTTTCAAAGATATGCACAATACATATGGTCTGTACAGAAACAACAGCGATAATATCAACTGAAAACAGACTAGAGCAAGAAATGAGTATAGATGAAGGCTATACTATCAGCATTAACGCAGGCGTGCATTTTTCCGGGATCTACAAAAACCGGCCCCAGCAGGAGAGGCTACCCAGAGCTTGCATCGATACCTGAGTCCGAGATGTTTCTCCAGGATGTGGCGGGTGATTGTATCTCGGCGCACAGGCTTCCGGAGTTCACAGTCCTTCCATAGACATTTTAAACGCTCGTCGGCGGGCAAAGGTGACTTGAAATGGTATGAAGACATATGTTCACCTATCCTGGCTCCATTTATGGTTCTCCCGCATATGCCACGACCAGCATTCCACTGGCACATAAACGCAGGACCGATGTGCGATTCTGACTTATCACCATTGACCACATATTGAGGGTATACCTCTTCTTGCAATTGATTACGTAGGTCATGCTGGAACCCTTGCATGGGTCGGCAAGGTTTGTGTCAGCAAAGCTCACGTTGTGGGCAGGGAAACAGTCGCAAGAGGCATAGGGAGAATGGCTGGAAGAAACTCGGCGTAGATGCTGTCCAGCAGCGTGATTGAAGGAATTCGCTAAGAACAAGATCGTCGATATTATTTAAGGATCTCGTACCTTTGAAGGTCGCCCGGGACTATCAAGATCGGACCCATTGTTTGGCCCTCGATTGTTGAGTTTCCATCATATGCAACGTGATGCTGGTGAAAAACGGGTATAGACTCGCCAAGAGAATTCTCTGGTACAGAATGTAGAAAGTGTTGGTGAGGCTGAGAAGTCAACTGTCCCTATAGGAAGATGTCAGTGCTTCACACCGTTCACACGCGAAGACCGAACGTACATAATCGGGCAGGCGCTCCGTTTTTGATGCCTTGACGTGTGGGTATAGTGCTGAGTCCTGCCGCCTATACGAGGGGATAAGAAATAAGAAGAGATAGACCAGCACAAATCAGACGTACCAGAAATTGTAGTCCATGCTGCGATGCATTGTGAGTGATGGCATTGAACACTAAAACAATAAAAGCCCAGAGACGTGAGATCGTGCCAGAAAGGAGAAAGGCCGAAGGCCAAGTATTGTTTGCAGGCCAAGGGTCGGTGGCATGTAGGCAAAGTCGGGGGGAGATGGGAAGGCATGGCTGCCAATCACTAAAGCTCCATATCAGATGCACAACACAAACTTTTACAGAGGCCAAAGGCCAGATATCTCGAGCGATAAGCGGGTCTTGATGAAGCCAATCCAGAGTTGAAAGAAGTGAAAGTTGCACGAGGCAGCGAAGGCCAGTGAGATCGTGAAACAGATCTGCGACTTCAAAATTGACCAAGGACGCTCGGAGGCGGTCCCAGAATCGGAATGACCCCATTGGTCATACGTACTGCTTGCGATATCACATGCCGACAACACTATAAATCTATAAAGTAAGGGAGAACGGTGGCGGGAAGGGACGGACGCTCGCGTGGTTTCCGCTTGCACCGCGTAGATACGCTTAGATTCGCTTAGATACGCTTAGATTCGCTAAGATTCGCTAAGATTCGCTAAACGCCATGTGGTTTCGCTTACCTCGCTTAAAGCTCGATTTGGAAACTCGCGTGGCATCACGTGCGTCCGCTGCCCGTTAGGGCAGCACTCATTGAAAAACATTTATTATTTACGAAATTCAAATCATAATAAATTTAACTACATTAAGAAAAAAATTTAAGAAGAAAAGACAATTGAGAAATGAGAATGGGGAAAATTGGAGAACAGGAGAATGGAGAACAGGAAAACAGTGAAAAAGGGAAAACAGATGAATGGGAAAAAATAGAAGAATGGGAAAACAGGAGAAGTGGGAGGACGGGAGGAGGACAACAGGACGGGAGGAGGACAACAGGACGGGAGGAGGACAACAGGACGGGAGGAGGACAACAGGACGGGAGGAGGACAACAGGACGGGAGGAGGACAACAGGACGGGAGGAGGACAACAGGACGGGAGGAGGACAACAGGACGGGAGGAGGACAACAGGACGGGAGGAGGACAACAGGACGGGAGGAGGACAACAGGACGGGAGGAGGACAACAGGACGGGAGGAGGACAACAGGACGGGAGGAGGACAACAGGACGGGAGGAGGACAACAGGACGGGAGGAGGACAACAGGACGGGAGGAGGACAACAGGACGGGAGGAGGACAACAGGACGGGAGGAGGACAACAGGACGGGAGGAGGACAACAGGACGGGAGGAGGACAACAGGACGGGAGGAGGACAACAGGATGGGAGGATGACAACAGGACAGGGGGACGACAAGAGGATGGGGGGACGACAAGAGGATGGGAGGATGACAGGACGGGAGGACAAGTGAGATGGGATCAACACATTCAATTTTACTTTTACTTTTCTCATCTGCACAGAGAACAGGGAAACAGGAGAATGGGAAAATCAGAGAACTTATGAGGGGAACATAATTTGCTACAAAGTGCTTTGTAGCACTGTAGCACAGTATGTCCTGCTGAGAACAGGAGGGTTCAATATATCTGAATGTAACATATCATGCTCAACTTGATGAATACAATATAATTTATTTCAAGACCTAAAATAATTATTAAAATACCCAAAGTAGGATGAAGCCGAAGGCCAGGAAGCCAACAAAGAGCGCGAAGCGCTCTTTTTGCTTCCTGTGCCGAAGGCACAACGGGTGTGTGCTAGTAAACGGTTTGCTGGCCTTGATTAGCTTAGTAATTGTGTTGTGCGATGGGCTTCGGCAACTCGCCGGTCGGCTATGTTGTTTGGCTTAAGGCACGGCAGGAGTTGACTCACCTTGAGAAGTCATTTCCCTTCAGTAGCACTCGAGAGCCGAAATCACAGAGCGACTTGAACATGTTGGCGCATATGTTCCATGTGCAGAAGGAGTACTGCTTTAGAGCAATGGAGCAAGATGATTTCCCGCGTCTTCTGAGGGGTAAAGCGTTTAGAAACCTCACTCCCGTGTCTCGTTAGTCCGACTCGTCGTCGGTCTCGTTGGGCTGTGGATCGGCCTTGCCGCCTGCTTCTCCTTGATTTCTTGATGTACAACCTAATCAAAGCACATTTTCGTGCGAACTCGATTCCATCCTCGTTTTCCCCGGACGTCCAGAGTCGACACCGTTCCGTACGCTCACCATTCGCGAGCCGTATTTGAAGAGATTATTATTGGCTCGTGCCATCTGGGTTACGACTCTTGTCTCTACTTGCGTCGTAGTACTCACACTCCTTTTCTGGACTGTCTCCGGACATCGGCTATAGTGAGTGGGTTAGTTTCTGCATTTCTGTACTTCACGGATAGACCTGTGTTGGAAGGGTACTCGATGTATGATGCTCACGAAGGAGAGCTATATTCAAAATATTTGCTCGATACTGCGCTGGCTTCTTGCTCGTTCCCAACCTCATGGTGCAGCTCAATGATCAATCAATTCGACTTTTCAACATGTTCGAGGATAATCATAAATGGCTGTTACCGTCATCATATCGTGATCTACGCGAGAGTCGTCACTATGGGAATATATCGAGACTATAATCCAGGAGGGGAAGGCAGGTCTACGTTATCCTCCAAGCGGACCACTTTGGAATTAGGGATGAAAACACGATGCTCATCAACCCAATCAAAGACCTTCTCCAAGTTCCTGCATCGGTGAGGAACGTTGAAGTTAGGAAGAGGATTTTCGACACCCTTGACCCAGTCGTAAGTGAGCATTGTCACGTCGCCACGACACATGGTGATCTGCCTTAGCATCTCGATGCAGTGATCTGAGGTACAACATAATTAGCAGACATGGTCCGGGCAGGAAACAGCATGCCTACCGAGATGAACGCGGAACTCTTTGGGGGATTCGTGAGCGCCATGACCCGCGGATTGATCACCCCAGCTGGCTCTGCGAAGCATGTCCTACAGGGGAGTGAGTAAAAATCGACCAACTTTCCTGTAGTACAACTGACTAAGCAATGGAGCTGGTGAATGACTTCTACAGTTGTCATGTAACCTCCGCCGTATTCCTCCGGATACCTGACCATGGCCGGAGAAGGTTTCTCCCCTGTTCTGAGCAGTTGCTCACGGGTCATACGGATTTGACGCGCTGGGAAATACAGTCAGTAGATGTGTACGATGTAGGTGAAGTGTGGGGTGCAACCATTCAAAGCTACCCTATCCCAAGTGGCATCGATTTCTGGAGACGGGCTGCCACGATATATAGAAGGGGTGCCCAGAGTTCCATTGAATCTTATGATGCCGGTGGATTCGATCGCTTCGTTTGCTGGAGCTGTGACGAGTAAGCAAGGTCCTGTGTGTTGAGGCTGTCTGACCACCTACAGTACAGAACTACGTCGTCGATGGACGGTGCCCGTATCCATAGCATGAAGAATATCATCGTTATGGACATCAGCACACCGTGGCTTAGCCATGGCGACCAGCGAAAGAAACGATGAAGTCTTGTTTCTGTATTACTATCAAGAAGGCTCGCATCGTCACGATCGTCGACGGGAGAATACGATGCAGAATATTCCTTGTGCATAGCAGGCGCAAGAAAAGGGACTTGAAGTTCGCAGGTGACACTTGGAAGTAAGATGTACTCGTGGTGAAGTTAAAACCCAGGAATTATAGACTGACGATGATACTAATGAAAGTTTTACATAATTAGAATCTACTCTTCCATGGGATGCCATTCCAGCAAGAGCCGCGGCGGTGATATAAAGATATCAAATTCTCCGTGTTTACAGTAAGCCTTATCTGTGCAATCAGAACTGGATCCTATGTAGAACCTGACCTACGGAGAGAATTCGTGTGGGCAAGAAGCAAGAAGCTGCCAGGATTGAAGAGATACATGTGGTGTCGATGGTGATAACGTCAAAATAGTACTACGAGATCTAAAAGGTAAAACGCAAACGCTAACAGAACCGAAACAGGCTTTTGTCTCATAGGTCAAAGGCCACGGGTACGGTGGCTTCCCGAGTTCCACAGTTCGGATCGTCGTGACCTTCAAATTGCCGATCGGGGAATACGAGATCGTGAGCGTTGTCCATATGAGAATTCTGGTGGATGCCTTTCCTCGTTAAAGTTCGAATCTAAGTAGACAAGGTGGCAGCTAATTCAGGTGACCCGAGTCACGAGCGGATCTACGAAAAGGTATAAAACCCTCATGAAATTTCCAATGTAGTGCATCGACAAACTCCTACCAGTCGCACCTCTTAACTCAAACATGAAGCTTTCTCTTGTGTTCAGCGTGCTCGCATCTGTAATCGTTCTTGCTACAGCGTACCCTACTATGCAAGGAGCTGGCATCGCGAAACGTTCCTGTGAGTGTTCATATTTATCACCATGTGGAAGTTGATAACTGTACTGACTTGCTGCCAGCTGTGGAGCAGCGCGAGGAACTGGACGCAGAAGACCGTAACTATATCAAATATCGGAAAACGGATGAAGAACATTTCGGTGAAATTGACAGCTCGTATGGCGATAAAGCCATCGCGAAACGTTCCTGTAAGTGTTCATATTTATTACCATGTGGAAGTTGATAACTGTACTGACTTGCTGCTAGCTGTGGAGCAGCGCGAGGAACTGAACGCGGAAGACCGTAACTATATCAAATATCGGAAAACGGATGAGGCGTACTAGGTCCGGCATCGCTGCAGCCTCACACACAAGAAACTTCCCTGTACATCTGCATCCTTACCAGATTGCTTGTTTTCTGACATGTTGAGTGCCTATGCAATACAATCCCAGTTGTTTCACGTGCTCGTTTTTAAATTTTGACTCAACTACCTGCAGCTGGTGATATTGCTGTATTGCATTTTCTAACTCGTGTGTCGTCACCTCAGAAATTTGGGAGTCAGTGTATCAACCAGTTGAACGATAGTCAGACTTGAAAATAAATCTCCTGATGCTCCCACGTGCCTGATCTAATTAGACCTGACAGCTGGGTGATGGTGTATCTAAGTCAACATGTTTCTACCTCTCCCCACCCAAATGAATAAATGCTGAATATTGGGGAGCCTTAGGCCCTTAGATCAGCGTCGAGCTCGTTCTCGGAAGTATCCTGCCCTAGGCCGTTGCGCCCGCGTGTCTGGGAACTAATATTAGGCATTCTGACTATATTTGGATGCCGGCGCCTTCCGGACAATGGGTAACCGAGCCTAGCGTCCAAACCTTCGTGCTCGCTGTCTGAGACAGCAAGCTCGTGTATCTTCATCAGTAAAATCACAAAGTCCTTTTTGGCTTTGAGCTGATTAATCAGTCTTAAATTTCGAGCCAAAGTTGCGTTGGATTATATGGAGGAGTATAGACAACGCACAATGGACTCTACCATAGGTAAGTACTGTATTCAGCATATATTATGCTTTTTCGTCTAGTCTTCAGAAATTTATATACATGAAATATAACATGTGTCTGCTTAATTGCAAATTTAAGCTTGTTCCTTGATGAAAAATGCATGGATCGTTCGCCGTTTGGGACTGGTGGACCAGTGATGGTGCTTATGAACCGAGCAAGCACTCAACAACCGATTTCAGTCTATGTTCAAGCAATAATATCACTGTACTCGAAAAGTCAGACATATGATATGTGGTATACAATAAAATAGATTAAATGTACTTGCATAGAGAGGGTGGTGTGGGGATGCGCAGAACCAGGATGCTAATCAGGGATAAATAAGATATCACAGGCGGCCATGCGAGGCGCTGAGAATAAGGAGATGCGGGAGGCCGAAGTGAGCAGCGGGAGACTGCGGTAGGTCGTGGCGGCAGTATCAGGTTAGCGAGAGCACAAGGAAGGATGTGGTTGACACTAGATTTATGGAAGGGCGAGGAAGGATCTGTGTTAGTATGCCAAGGTAGTGAGAGGCTGCACGATGCTGTTGCCCTTCGAGTATGGGGCTGGAGGTAGGAG
The DNA here is from genome assembly GCF_016758785.1 of Suillus bovinus. Lineage (NCBI taxonomy): Eukaryota > Fungi > Basidiomycota > Agaricomycetes > Boletales > Suillaceae > Suillus > Suillus bovinus. Next base: position 21,647 of record NW_024542297.1, read on the forward strand.
CAAGCAACCCCGCAGGGAATGTGCAGGAGGCTGGAATGAGGAACTGGGGTGGGTCGTGTCGGTAGTGCCAGGCTAGCAGAAGTACGAAGACGTCAACGATAACCGGCGTCACTTCGATAGCGGCGCCAGGGCTGTGGGAGATTCTGGGGAGGTTGTGGTTGGGCGAGTGGTGCTGGTGATTCGGTGAAAGGTGGGTATCAACATTGTCGACGAAGAGGAAAAACGAAAAACAACTTACGTAGCCGCCAACGTCCTTGGGGTCTTTCCCAGAGCTAGAAAGACTGGCTGCTCGGACTTTTTGCCATAGGTAATTAAGGGCTCGAGCTAGCCCAGACTCATAACAGGGTGCTCAATCGGAGTCAAGGACGAGGTCGTAGATTACGTGATCGACCTTGCCCGATCACCGCTCTTCAACGAACGACCACGTAGTACCATGTCAATAATCAACACTGTGTCCGCGACACGCGCAGATCCCGCATCCCTAGACCTAATGTTTCCTCAAGACCTCATTTCTTCTGAAGTTTCTGCCCAGCTTCCTTCCGATCTTCAGGTAAGTTGATCATCGGCTCCCTCACGTTGCTTTCGCATTAAAAGACACAGATACGCCCGCTAGCGTCAACAGATTACAAACGCGGACATCTCGACGTCCTCTCCGGTCTAGTCTATCGTCAACGACCTCGGCGAGGTAGCGTGGGTGAACCAGTTCCACGCCATGCGCGCAACGCCGTGCGCATACTTTTCCATTGTCATCGTTGACAAGGCGAGCGACAAGATCGTCGGCGTCGGCACCGTCTTCATCGAGCGCAAGTTCCTCCGTGGTCTTGGCAGCGTCGGCCATGTTGAGGATATCGCCGTCGACAAGAACTACCAGGGCAAGAAGCTTGGTCTCCGTATCATCCAAGCTCTTACGCATATCAGTGAGAGTAACGGTTGTTATAAGACTATCTTGAATTGTAATGACGCCAACATTCGTGAGTTGCTTTTGCTATATAGATTTTCGCTGATACTGACCAATGTCTCACAGCATTCTATGAGAAATGTGGCTATGTCAAGAAGGAGAACGAGATGGTGATTTTTTTTTCAAGCACATCTTATAGCCTTTTCTAACGGAATATGTAGGCGAAGTACGCGCCGGCGCGTGTTAACGACACTCCAAAACTTTGATCTGCTATCTCATCTATTGGACTACATTCGTATATACCGCCGTCACCGTATTCTAGATCTTCCTGCGGAAATTCTGTACATACTACACATACCTGTAATACAACTCTACCTCAAGCTGATTGAGCATCGAAATGCACGAGACGTACGGACGTCCCAAGAGTCAACAGATGCGGATGTACCATGTAGAAGCATGCAGCATATATTTTGCGCGCGAGAAGTCATGTAGAAAAGAATGTGCGATACATAGGCATGTGCCAACAACAAAAGAACTGCTCATCGGCCACCCTTGCCACCCTTCATCTGCTGCTTCGATACCCTAGGTCCACTTGCAACAGGCGCACGTGCAGGCTACACCAGCATAAGTCGCACGTACCCCTTGAATTATTGACGACATACCTTAGCCTTTTTCGACTCCTTCTCTTTCTTCTCAGTCTTGGCCTTTGCAATGGCCGAAATTCTCTGCTGGTTGCGGACAGCAGCGGTCTGGTTGCGCCTAGCGGCAATAGTAGCAAGGTCAGCACCAACGATGCCACGTTGGTGCTTCACGGTCCGGCGAGAACGTTTCTTAGCAACTTCCTCGGTAATACCCTTCTTGTGCATGCGGCGGTAGACCTGTGTCCATGCGATCTTACGTGGGTTCTTGCGCTGGAGGAACAGGGAAGAGTTCTTGGAACTGGAGAATCGGAAAACCTATATTGCAAGGGGCGTTCAGACAGGAAGCTTGAAAGTTGGGAGTAGAGCTGACTTTGGAGTCTCCACGGACAAAGAGTTTGCCCTTGGAGGGGTACACACGGAAACCGGAGAACGCGTCGATTTCGACCTTCTACTCAAACACATTGAATGATTTAGATTTCAGCAATGGATGTATATGCAGTGGAGACGCACCATCTATAGAACCGGCGTGCACGATGAGAATAAGTCAGTCCGCGTCCCTTCCAAAACTCATATGAATATGTGACAAGCCAGAAACGTCATCCGTTATCAGTTTGATTCATCCACCACTTTTAAAGCCTATCTTTGGCTGGAATTCGCCCCAACTTCGTGCATGAACAGAACGGATGCATCCCTGGTGTTTGGCGAAGAAAAATGGCATGGATTCTTGCTTACCTTGACGGAATTGCCGGGGCTTGCTGATTTGGTGGTGCCTCTGAGGACGGGGTAGATTCGATGGGTGGCGGGGATTCAACTTCGGCTTGTTCCGTTACCAAATTTGGTAATTTCGAAGATACTTTGACCATGGAACCCACGCAGTCGCCGAACCAAAGATGGAGACTCTGGGCGTCGACGGCGACCGCCAGCCCGCAATGTGAATTGTCACATTAATTCCAGGGTTACGATTAATATGTGTAATCTGGTGTTAAATATCAATCCGGAGCACAGTTTTGTTTTGGAGTGGTTCTCAATTTTGATTCTCTAGTCAACTTTTAAATCATACTTCTACCTACTGCGAACATGAAAACCAAGTTCGAGGATTGTCGTATTAAATTGA
>NW_024542298.1:0-24176 GCF_016758785.1 Suillus bovinus
CGCCTTCACCAGAGGCCACTGTAAGGTAATTGTTAGTGATCCAGATATCATTACCTTTGATTTCCTTGAGCCAACTGATCCAGTGCTCCTTCTTGGTCTGTTTGATAGATTCAGCATATTGTTTGCGCCTTACACAGAATTCCTCATGGACAGGATGGTCAGCATTGCCTCACAGCTTGTAAGCACAGTGACTTAGTTTCACTACCTCATGCTGTAAGTTGGTGAGGTCCCTGGTCCACCATCGCTTGGAATAGGGGTTTGGCTTTGACGTGGGAACAGTCTCATCCTATGGTAGTCTTCATTGGTACAGGTCATGATTTCACTATGAAGTCGCACACTATTCTACATTTGTTGACCAGTGCTAAAGGTGCTTTCCACAAGAATGTCTTAAATAAAGTTATAATGCAAAGCAAAGTTAAGACCAAACAACAATGCTCAAAATGATTGCCACCGGTATGCTACCAACCCCTCGTTGGCTGCAATGCGGGAACATCATCACATTGTCGTGCACTGCTGATTTCACTCTGAATTTGCTGGCATTTATGGCTATGTATCTACAAATCAAAATTTTAACAGTATAAATGATCATATTTTGCAGGAGCAAAATTATATACTTCTACAGTTTGCACAGCTACAATATCAAGGTCTCATGAATTCACTGATGATGTGTTGCAAGGATTCATAGATACTGTTGGATTTCATTCCTAGTGGTATGATTTGACATACATATATTGTTGTACTCAACATGGAAATTCCGCAATCAGATCTTGCTCAACAAACTTGTCGACCATTTAGACAGACAGGTGAGTCATTGTCATACAATACTCCTGCAGTATTCAAAGATACGGCTAATATTGAGTACAAAAGTCTACTTTTGTAATGGTGTCCTTAAATCGCAACGACCGAAGGCCATCGCTTGTACTAAGAAAGGTAGCATGAAAGAAGAAAAAAGATGTATGGGCGAGGTCGAATGAAGGATATTCTAGGAAGGGGCATCAGAATTGCGTCAGCTCATGCTGTATTGTTAGGTCCGGCCTGTGCTGAGTCGCAATGAACGTCGTAGGGAAGGCCCGGGGGGAGCCCCGGTACGATGAGTAGTTGGGGCACTCAAAGGAGCTACAGGAAGGAGCGGAGAGTCCAATGGGGTTTCTTCTTTACTACTGTCAAGTTTCGTAATGAATCCGACAAGCATTTGAAAGATATGGTCGTGAACGATGATTTCTTCGGCATTTGACGCCATGTGATTAATTCGAGTGCGCCATTCGTCAACGATAGGTTTGAAGTCTGCAAAGTAGTCGGATACCCTATCAATCAGGATATCACCTTCAGACATAGCTCCCTTCTTCGCCAAAAATGTGGCAAGCAAACTGCTTGTACCGCCCAAATTCTCATAGGCATCGGCCCACGGCATATTCGTCTTATCCCAAGTCAAAGCAAGTTTACCGTGTGTCCCGCCGTACTTCGAAACGAATTCGAAAAAAATGTAGAAAAGTGACTCAAGGTCGTCACTGGGGTTGTGTTCAACCAGTTCCAGCTGAGTGATGCTGTTAATGTTATTATTATTTGCGTCGGTGTTCGTCTTGGACTTCTTGATGATGTCGGCGTTCTTTGACATCTTCTTCAAAATGCGCATAGAAATATATGGTATAGTTCCCTGAAAAATTGAGATCAGCGATCGACAGCGAGAACCAGGATCATCACGTTCGAACTTACAGTACCGAACGAGACTGTGAATGTTTCGCCTTCCTTTATGATTGACGCGTGGTCAAAATCGATGAAGTACCCGATACCGTGATGGATTATGAAGTTGTTTGGGCTAAGGTCTCCGTGTAAAACTCGTCGTTTTATCATCGCTTCATGAGCTATAGTCAAAATGTTAGATGATGCGACAGATCAAACGCATTAAACTGGACTCACCGACAACGAAGTCACGAAAGGCGCAAATCAGTTCCTTTCTGGAGCTGAAATCCCATAACGGATCTCCGCAGGGGCTCAAGACATGGCGCCGGTGATACCTGTTACAGAACCTCTTGTCCGGTCTGTTCTCAAGCAGGATACCATATCCATCTCGGATGCGGGATGTGCAGTCGGGCTCTCCATTGAACAGGACATCCCAATGGTCTATGAGTTGGACCACATTAGGGATGCCCTTGACCCTCTCAAGGACGTCCGCTTCGTGGTATCTCTTCGCCTCAGTCACCCAACAATCCTTCATCGCATATTCCTTCCCGTCTACAGGATCCCAAACGCGGTAGCAAACCGTTCCGCGACAAAATAGACCCTGGCTCTTCCACAAAACAGCCATAATCGTGTATCTTCTTTTAAAATTGTTATCTACCCAACCGATTGCCCCCTCTACTAGGTCGGTATGAGTGCCCTTGCACGAAGTTATGCACATATGGATGGTGGGGTCGAGACCCAAAAGGCTCGGATCCGCTAACGAGAGGGTAGCTATTGTATCGACGACATCGGTGGGGCACGATTGGATGGGAGTCGGAAGAGTTATGATGAGGCCCGAGCGGTCGCAATAATGGGCGCGAAGCTGTTCCGCACATATAGAGAATGAGACGACGAAGCGACGCCAGGGCTGGTCTCGCATAATGAGATAAGCTTTATTGGTAGACCCCCAGTACACTCCTAAATCACGCCTCTTGCCAAAGTCAGAGTACGTATGCTCGACAAAGCTCAGGACGTCTGTCCACGCTTTCACGCAAGCTTTACTCTTGTAATAGAATAAAGCGAGGTCAGGCTTTTGTGCATTATAGGGGTCTGGTATCGGTGAGTTAGAAAACTCTGCAGACCAGTATCGTTCGATGTCCGATATTTCGAAGGAAAGTTTGGCTCGAATGTGCGATTTACGGCGCAGGGCATACTGAATGGCTTTGAAAAGGTACTGCAAGTCTTTCTCGGTCGATGACGCTTTACGTCCCCTCTTCGATCCTAGGTTTGGGGTGCCATCGTATTCATCGCGGCTCCAGGTGGCGTCCGTATCCTGAGAGGTTATCCCCGGATCTGAGGTCTCAGCATCTGTGTCAACGTATGTATCTGTGTTGGTGGATGTATGATTGTAGTCGCTTGACCCAGAATCGTCGGTCTGATCGTTAAATTTAGGCTTTTTTTGGCGATTGAAGCTCCACGCGCCCCGGACATACACCCGTGGCCCATTATCTCGGCCGTAGTATGTGATCCCTGTAACATCCTTGATCTTCAACGAAGATTTCAGAACCAATTGGTGGAAAATGCTAGCACTCCATTGAATGTTCAGGTCGGCCTCGAAGATGACGTGGCCTTCGAGCTCTGATTTGAGGAGGTCTTTGACAAGGTCGTAGGTGCGACCGCCTTCAGGCGGGAAACCTGTCGAGCTGAGTGAAGGACGACAAAGATAGAGGTCGAATGATGTGGAAGCTTGTGACATTGGGGTGGTTTGTTGAGCGACTTAGAGCGGTCGAATGTTGCGTCTGAATCGGTAGAGTGAAGAGCGGTCGAATGTTGCGTCTGAATCGGTAGAGTGAAGAGCAGTCAACGCTACAATGGAGTAATGAATACTGCAGGAGTATTCTATGACGGTGACTCACCTGTGTCTGTCTGAATGGTCGACGAGTTTGTTGAGCAAGCACTCAGTAACTGCGGGATTTCCATGTTGAGTACAGATATATGTATGTCAAATCATATCACTAAGAATGAAATCCAACAGTATCTATGAATCCTTACATCACGTAGTACAGGATATCACCCCATCGTTCTTTTTTCAAACTTTTATCTCTTCGCACCAACCTCAAGCACAAGCCTGTTACTTTACAGACAGATCGAGACACCAGTCGGAGCCAACTTCTTGTCTGTCCACGCCCCCAGCACCTGCCCTCAATGCTCCTTGAATGTACAGGCAAGCTCTTTCTCATCTTCGGCTGCGTCAAGCTGTCCGGTCAAAGACTGGATCCTATCTGGCCATTTGAACTTCGTATCACGCTATAACAAGACTCAGACCAACCAGGAGAAGGAGCGGGTTATTTCGCGGAGCATGCCTCCGGAAGCTGCTCGGTTGATGATAGCGTACCTCACGTTCGTCCCAAAGGTTCTGACCACTTTTGTCGCATTTCCACTGTACAATCCGTCTCAAGCGAGCACCTGCAAAAGTTTGTGGCCCTTAGCTGCGCTCATCACGGCCTTCTCTTCCCTCTGGCAACCCCAGCTATTCCCGCATCTCCTCCTGTTTTATCCTATGTTAACACGCAGCAGATTGACTTTAACTCTTTCTCCCGGGTTATCTCACCCTATCTCAGCATATCCATGCTCCCGATCATCCATCGCGCCATTGCTGATGGCATGGCTGTCTGCTCTCCCTTCTCAAGACCCTCTTTGAATACCCCACCCATCGACCAATTGCCCGTAGGCCCGGCTGCAAATAAGAACCTCCCGTGTATTAGTTCCAGTCGATTCAGGGACCTCCGGGCTCTCATGGGTCCCCAGGCAATGTTTCAATCTCTAGAACAGGCAGAAGCGGTGGAGGTTCTCATGAGACGGGAGGTGCATGCCGTCATTATGCTGGGTTTGAGAGAGGATAGGAGCTTATTTTATTTGCTCCCTGCGGTCTGTCCAGAGGAAGTCGGTCTCATCTCAGTTGTCGTGCTGCCAGGATTAGAGCCCATTCGAGAGCTCAAGGCTGAATTCGAAAGGAAAGACCTTTCTGCGGTGATCTGGTCCCCAGGACTCGGCAATCACAGTGCGCGAGCTATATTGGTCAGTTACGAGAGCCTCGAGAGTACGAGCTTCTGGACCTTCTTGGAGAATGCAAAGGGATCTCTTTCGAGGATAATCGTCGGTCAAGCAGAATACGCTTTTCAAGCTTGGGAATATCAGTGTGCGATAGCTAATTGCGAGCGTCTCCAGCGACTGAGATTGCCTGTTATCCTGCTCACTTACGCCATAGCCCTAACAGCTACCCCAAAGCTCCTGGCATATTTCAAAATGGATCCTCTTGTGGCCCAGCTCTGTCGTGGTCGGACGGATCTTCGGAATATTCATTTTTCTGCTTTTGAGGCTCCTCTGAGTAACGATCTCGAAGGCCCGTTGTCAGCCTGTCTCAATAATAGCCTCCAGGATCTCACGACGGAGACAGAACTAATTCTTGTTATATGCCCCACCGAAGTCGAGGCGGACCGAATGGCAACATTATTTTCCAAAGATGTCTTCCACGTCCACCTGGATCAGGACCGCAAGGCTGCCGTACTTCAAGCCTGGAAGGCATCACGCGGCGACCGCCGTATTCTCTTCTCCTTCTTTGCCCTTCCGTCAAACCTCAATCCTACACATATCCGGGTAGTGATTCACTACCACGAACCATCCAACTTCATATGCTATGCACATGCACTGTCTTTGCTACGTAGCGATGACAGGCCCAGAGACAGAACTAATTCTTGTTATATGCCCCACCGAAGTCGAGGCGGACCGAATGGCAACATTATTTTCCAAAGATGTCTTTCACGTCCACCTGGATCACGCGCTCACGACCTCAAATAATTTCGGGAAACAAACTGTTTTTCGCGTCCGAATCAATCACTCCTATCACATTATTCCACTGTCTTTGCAAACATGTTGTCGCTGCCACTTGAACATACGACGACGTTCCACTAGTGTGCTTGCCTGACAACGATGAGATCGAATCCTTATTTGAAAGACATTGATGATCAAGAACAACGGTTAACAGACCTTTGGCACGGACATCATCACGTCGAATCTCTGCGATATGGTCGTGATATAACCATCCAGCGCGCAACTATGTACAAACCGAGCATAGCAAAGTGCCCAAATCTAGCAAGGGTCGCTGACGATGGACCTTTCCCTTGCCAAAATTATTCACAGAAAGCGTGAATTGTGATTCGTGCGGTCAATGGTGGCGTGGTTAGTCTGTGAGCAAGCGCTTGGGATCTGAGTCTTGTGCGGATGATGCAGAATCGGAGTGAGAGTAGGACCACGAAAAGGAGAGGAAGACGAGAGGAAAGCCTGAGCGTCCTGAGTATGCTATGGCGCCTCGTCTCGCCTGAAAATGGCTTGAGAGGAGTAATCTGTGATATTCCATGAGAACGGCTAGTGAAACTTGAACAAAGATGGACCACACATACCCATGCATGAGCTAATATGTGCAATGACCGAACACACGAACGCATCGGATGAGATGCTCGTTCGATGAAGTATGTCCTGGGGCTGAATACGAATGGAGTTCATGTTGAATATAGTTTGTCAGATAAACACACCTTATCGTCTATGTCTGACAGTAACATTCATGACGAATTGAACGTTTTTAGCATGATCGTGATTCCTGTGAGTATGATTTTAGTAAGGAGATACGGTTGAGGAGACCGGGACATGCCTCGTAAATCGTGCAACCGTGCTTTTGCTCAGAATTTATACCGGCCCCGCCATTCGCATACCATACGATAAGGTACTAGATACCAGCTTATATCGAGATTCGCAACGAATAAGATCATATAACTGTGTTAACGATCGTCAGGAATATCAATAACTCACTTTGAACGCCGGAGGAGGGCTTTTCATCTATAGAGGGTATGGGGGGGAGTCCGATGCGATGGGTTACGTGCTGACTCATCTAGTCACTTACTGCGTGGGAATGCAAAGCTGCCAAATCGCTGAAGTTATCGGGTGCACCTTCCTGTAGTGAATTCCAACACTGTTATCTCGTTTCATGCGTCCTCGCCTCAGATTCAGTCCCTTACCCAACTCGACCAGCATGAATCCGATGCTTCACATTTTTCACAAAAGCAAACTCATTCAAGTTCGACGGCAACATTGTCCTCGTTATAATGCCCGGCTGCTGTTCATTATCTCGTCTCTCACCTCCTCCCTTCCATTCGTTCGGTAGGTGTCCTTGGACCATGCCGGACGAATCGGCCCTCAATTCGACGAGCCGATTCTTTGCTCGTCTCAGGCCGTCCGCGGCACTGGTGGTCTGTTTCCCTTCTTTTAGGCTGAGCCAGGCGAGCGCATGGTGGGTGCCTTGGACGCTGGATCAAGCAATGGTTTGGTTCATGAACCTGTCTTTGGCCCGATTGCTGGGGTAAGTGACTGTTAAGTTGATAAACTCGTTGACGGTCTGATCGTTGACCCTGGTTTCTTTGCGTGTCCCCTAGTAGTTGAGAGGCCAGCCGTCATACGCTCTGCGAACTGTGCACTGCGATGAGGTGGGACTGCCTGTGCCTCCGCGCCTACTCACCCTCGCATAGACACAAGGTCTAGCACCCAGGACACTCCCAATTTTTTGTAATATCATCAGGACATTCGAACATCTCAGTGGGTCCTTTTCAGCTAGAGGATTGATTACACTCCGGTCGTACCTCGAGATTGTTGTTAGGAAAAAAAACAATTAGGATGAACATTTCGGCGATGTTCACAATGATGTACTAAGGTAGAAATTGACCAACCACAGCAGTCCTTCCCCTACTATATCATAGATATCATGCTCTACCGCGTATTCTTAATAGCAACCAAAAAATTGCGGTCACGACGAATGTGAAATGTAATATGTTGCAGTAGGCAGTTGGTGGGCAGCGCTGAATATCAGTGAATCCACGAGTTCACAATATTAACACAAACTGCAAACATGACGCGTGATGGCAACTCGGCCACACGGTACACCACGGCCTTCCTTATTGGGCTGTTTTTTGCGGATGGGCCCGACAACACTGAAACAGACAAATGGCAGCAGGTCTATAAACAACTTCCCACTTTGAGTGAGCGCTACTCAAACCTCTATCTTCCGCGAGCGCAATCGATCTGTTTTTGTTTTCTTTTTTTTGTCGTGTCAAGTTGAGTTGTCACCAGTAGCTGGGGCTGCGGGTGTGAAAACATGATGTAGCAGGCGCCGAGTGAAGTTCCTTACGAAGGAGGTCTGTTATCTACAGCGAACTGGCGAGATATTTGAAACTTATGAGTTTGTCAAACCTTTTCTTTTTCCAATGTCTCCTACAACCATGTTCTCCCCAGGGCCTACGCTGCGCGGACATCATTTTACAGGGGTGCGAGGTCACAGGAAAGAGCGGCCTTGACTACTTTCAGGCGCTTGAAAGCGAACTGCAGGGGGCACAGACTATGCACTCCAGGTTCCCCGAGCCTCTGAAAGCCGCTTTCCTCAAGGCCATGCCGAGAATCAAGTCTCATCTTGATCAGTGCCATCTCCGCCTCACGGAATTGCTGACGATGACGCAGTTCAAATTCACAAGATTGGTGGAGACTTAAAGATCCCAGCGAAGGAAGGATTGGTCCGTGCTGACCCCCCTTATGTACGCCTACAAGGTGCAGATACTTGAAGAGCAACACGAGAAGAGTCACGAGAAAGGAATGGCTGCATTGAAAGACAAAGTTAAATGGAGCGGTAGCTTTATGGATGTCCAGTGCAGCATCATGAGGTTTGTGGCCCTCGTTAACATGAACAAAACTGACCACGTCTTGTTGTAGCTGCGATCACCTTGCATTCTCAAAATCTATTATTCGTCGCTTTATCCGTGACTGTGTTGATCGTGATGCTGCTGTCGCTTCGCCATGGACGGTAAAACCTGTTATTGCGAAGCACTATGGTGTCGACTCTGTGATGCCAGAGGAAACACGGAAAGATATGGGAGGACAAGGAAGGACCACCAACCAAGAAGCAGAAGAAGATGACTGCTGCTCAGGAGGAAAGAGGTAACATTGCGCTATGTTGGATAATACTTGGTGCTGATTACTGTAACAATGAAAGTCTTGGCTGTTGCAGCTGAAAAGCGTGAGCGCGAAGCTCGTGAAAAGGCAGAGCGTCAACAAAAGGCAAAACAAGAGGCTGAGCGTCTGGCTGCAGAGAAGAAGAAGAAGAAACCCATTCACTACCCTACTGAAGATCTGGATGTTCGGCTTAACGACAAGGAGAAGAAAGTGGGTTTGAAGGTCAAAAAGCCAACACCAAGTAAATTGGGACTTCCGTTTGGCGAGAATCAGGGTACTTTTGAAGCATTTTTAACGGCATGGAATTTCCTGGCCATTTATGGGTAAGTGAACAGTCGCAAATAGTTGCATATGAATATCTAACAGTTTATCGCAGGCAACCACTCCACTTATCAACATTTACAATGTATGAGTTTGAACATGCCTTGCGGCATTCTCTCGTAGACCCGCCTTGCGCACTACTAGGAGAGATTCACTCGACGCTCATTTACAACCTACGCACAGTGCCATTTACTCGGCATAGTGCCGTCCTGTTGTTACTGCGTATCCAAGATACACCAGAAGGGGACTATAGAGTGCTTGGTGTTTCAATCGATGAGTTAGCTGGTGCCATGGCTGACATAGGGAACAACTGGGAATGGATTCCCTTGTGGCACAATGAGATGCGAGACGGGTGGGAGGAGGCTCTTCTAGGATGCCTAAAAGATGTGAAGTGATTTCAGCCTATTATTCATATTCGATGCTCATTTCTGATAGCATGCCACACTCGACAACTTTCCTCGTCTACGAGAAATCTTGACAAGATTATTCTTTGCCCCGGAACTACATGCAGAAGCTTTGTCTTCATCGTCAAGTTCTCGTGTTTCAAGTCCTGCCGCAAACATCTTAAGTGTCCACTCCTCACCCAGTGAGCGTTACTATGTGTTGCGTTCGCTTTGGCGCACAGCGGTATTTCCATTCAACGTCCTTTTTCAGCACTGAGGAAATGAATTCCCTTGCTGGGGAAATGGAGGTGAAGGAGCTTGGGACCAACAGTGTCGTTCCAGACGAAGATACTACGATGCATGAGTCCAGTGATCTTTCGGACGTTCCTTCAGAAGATGGCTCGGAGACCGCATCAACTTCTAGTGCTCGCCAAAAGAGATCAGCGCGTCAGAAAGATCTTCGTCAGAAAGCCCATCCTCAGGCACATGCGAAGCAACGAGAGCTTGCTCGCGCTCAAGCAGCCTCTGCGAAGCAAGCACTTGCAGAACATCGCAGACTCGATGAAGAGGTTAATAAGCTCGAGCGTCAATTAGAGGTGATTGAACGAGAGTTCAGGAAGCTACTTGGTGCGGTGCGAGTCAAACCATTGGGAAAGGACCGGTTCCATAATCAGATTTGGTGGTTCGACGGCATGGGATCTGCTTCTTTGCTGGGTAGTGGAGGCGTCGTCCAGTACGAAGCTGGTCGAATCTTTATACAGGGTCCGAGCGTGATGGACTTGGAGTTGATGTTAAAGAAGGAGGATGATGACTATGAAGCTAAGAGGCTTGAAGAAGAAGGGCCAGAGGGAATGTTGGCTCCATCCGAGTGGGCACAGTATGCTGAGCCCGAGGAGGTATTCTCCTTTAGCTGTCGTTTTGTTGACCATTGTTGACCGTTTGGCTTTGCAGCTTGACGAGTTCCTCGCTTGGCTAAACCATAAGGGTGTTCGGGAACTAGCCCTGAAGAATTCATTCATAAAGTGGTGGAATCATATCGCTCCTGGTATGCGCAAACACTTTTCTGTAAGTAATAGAAATCTCGACAATTGTCGTTGTCTAATCACTAAGAGCAGGATCTCAACACAAGTGCAAAGCTTCCTGAAGCGAGACGCAGCACCCAAACTAAATCTTCTGGTCACAATGTCTCTCGAGAGCCCTACATGATGTGAACAAACCGAAGAGCTGTCAACTCTGTGTAATGTACGTTTTGTAAACATCCTATTCCTGCTAAGGCCACCCTTGGCAGCACTTAAGCGCCCGTCTCACGGTCTATCAGGTGGGGTTTCTATGTTGCAGGGAACCCACCTGTGAGGTATGCCTCTCCACGGAGGCTCCCTGTAATTGCCGCAAGAGGTACATGCCTTTTCCTTTGTGTATTGTCTCCGTGCTCCCAGAGGCTTGCGAGGGTAGGAACCAACCACGCGAGGCCGTGCGCCCTCGCTGTTTAAAATAGTTGATCTATATGTTTTGCAATACATGTTGGAATTTGGTGAACATCAATCCAATTGCGCGAAAGGCAATATATTTGACGTGAAAGGCGGACAGAGACAGTGACTAACAACATGAAGAAAAGCCATGCACGCGAAAGGGATACAAAAACACATTCAAACTACGAAGAAAATACACACCCGTTATCCCTCTCTGTCAGGCCATCTATCCTCGTCATCTCCTAATCTCATAACCACGAATCCCAGGCAAACATGTATTGTACTCGAGAATGTGACTTTGTGAGGCGCGGGGAAGACATCTCAGACAGCGGTAAAGAGACAAAGAGTAAGATAAAAGGCAACACGCGACACCAACACTCGAATCAACAAGATCACGTGCACAGATGCTGATGGTTAGTACATGCCGCGGAAGGGAGGCTCGTGAGGATGTGATGAAGGTTGAAGAGAGGTTTGCAAGGGTCGAAGAGAGGTTTGCGATGGTTGAAGAGAGGTTTGCGAGGGTTGAAGAGAGAGGCTTGCAAGGGTTGAATAGAGGTTTGCGAGGGTTGAATGGAGGCTCGAGAGGCTTACACAGATCACGTCCTTTCCTGTGACGCAAAAAGCTCGTCAATTTCCTCTTCGTCCTTGGTGGTGGCATCATTGGCGGCTTCTTCATCATCAATAGCACCATCCTTGATAGTGCCAACCCCCACTTCATCATTCCTGATGGCGGTAATCTGTGGGATAAGGTCGCTATAGTTGGGTCCAAAGTTTAGTGAGCGTCGCCGTATCGCTTTCAACCTCCAGGAGGGTGGGGCCTGTGGTACCTCTACGAACACGCAAAGTCTCCGCCGCTTAGACGACACAGCACAAGATTTTGGAGGAGAAGTATTGCCCAGATGGCTCAATCCAAGCCTATCAATCTGTCCATCAGCAAACCCTTGTCGACCACGAGTGTGACGAGAATCTGCGGAGGGCGCTTCTCCAATGATGACAGGGACACGTGAAGCCATGAGGTTTTCGAGGGCGTCTGTTGCGACAGTTTTGACGGTGAGGGCATTATTCTTGAGGGCATCTGCAAGGATGTGCCACTCGTGGATAGAGAGGTCGTGTATGCCCTTGCTCTTTGCAAGTGTTGAACGTCTTTCACCGGGCATTAGTATGTTTTCCGGGTAGTTTTCGAGGATATAGCCACGACGGGCTAGGATGGTGGGTAACGTTTTCCAGGGAAAGTTGCCCCCTCGCCCTTCGAGTGATCCTGTAACATATTTAGCTATTCTACCTGTGATCTGATGAGCACACTTACCGAGAAGTCCTGTCAGCCCCCCAATAATGCAAGGTATACCGTCAAGCAGCCTCCATCCATCAGGATCACCAATCCGTCGTCTCTCCAACCACTTGTCCAACACTTCCTGCGCTTGCACCCTGTGCCGTGATGTGATACGTTCGAGAACACAGTCAAGTTGCGTGAAATCCATCAATGCAACAAATATATGGTGAGAGGGAGGAGCGTAGAAGAAAAATATCAATAACTTACACATTGAGATAACTCGGAGGCGTGCCCTCATCAATAATCAATAGAAGTGATAAAGTCGTTGAAGCTGATGGTGTGCCGATGATTGATAGAAGCATTGGCATGCAAAGTGCCATTATATGATATGTGCGCTCTGCACATTTTGAGGTCTTATGGCAATGTGGTATTAGTGTCTCGTATCGTTGGCGAGGTCCATGTGGGAGTCTTGAGTTTGATTCCTCAATAGCGTGTTTTTTTCGTGTCTTAATTGATTTTAATCAGTCAATTTAAAATAACCAAAGATTGGGGACAAAAACTCAGGAGGCAGCATGTAACATTCATCAGGTGCGAGCACGAAAACACCAACACAATATATTCAGGAGGAGGCACTACATCCAATCTGAGGCGAAGCATGAGGTAACAAAATGACAGTCACTACACTAAAAAGGCAAGAGGCACAGACACCAAAATTAAAAGGCGAGAAAGAAAAGTTAGTCAAAAAAACAAGCACAAAAGGTATCAGCGGTGGTCTGGCCATCTACTATTATCTCCATAGTACCTCCTGTCATGACTGCGCACATCTTGATAGTAGGAGTCTGGTGGATGCCTGCAGTCATCATAGTGGTCGTTATATCCATCAGCAGGTGAGTTGTAACGAGAAAGATAACCTGGATGGTTGTATCCCATAGGTGCACGACCATACCGAGCTTCTTTGGGATTACGGGTGCATGGAAGGCCATGGGGATTGAGGACACCAGTAGGATGAGGGTGGATGTGAGGGGGACCATTCCGATCATAGGGTGTGTCGTGCGCATCATGATAGTGAGCAACATCGTGTGGGTAGGAGGGTCCCTCATGAGGGTGCATAGAGGGATCATGCGGGTGCACAGAGGGATCACGCGGGTGCACGGAGGGATCACGCGGGTGCACAGAGGGATCACGAGAGTGCACAGAGGGATCACAAGAGTGCACGGAGGGATCACGATGAAGCAGAGGCTCTCGCAATGGCACAGATGGCTCGCGAGGATGACTGGGAAGCTCGTGCATGTCACAGTGTAAAGGAGCCTCATGTAGGATGGGACCCTCGCGTGGGATGAGAACATTGTGTGGAAGCAGTGGAGAACGTGCAGCATCACGATCAACACAGTCACGGATAAAGCGACGAATAATAGATTTTGAGAATGCAAGGTGATCGCAGCTACAACAAGACGTGGTCAGTTTTGTTCATGTTAACGAGGGCCACAAACCTCATGATGCTGCACTGGACATCCATAAAGCTACCGCTCCATTTAACTTTGTCTTTCAATGCAGCCATTCCTTTCTCGTGACTCTTCTCGTGTTGCTCTTCAAGTATCTGCACCTTGTAGGCGTACATAAGGGGGGTCAGCACGGACCAATCCTTCCTTCGCTGGGATCTTTAAGTCTCCACCAATCTTGTGAATTTGAACTGCGTCATCGTCAGCAATTCCGTGAGGCGGAGATGGCACTGATCAAGATGAGACTTGATTCTCGGCATGGCCTTGAGGAAAGCGGCTTTCAGAGGCTCGGGGAACCTGGAGTGCATAGTCTGTGCCCCCTGCAGTTCGCTTTCAAGCGCCTGAAAGTAGTCAAGGCCGCTCTTTCCTGTGACCTCGCACCCCTGTAAAATGATGTCCGCGCAGCGTAGGCCCTGGGGAGAACATGGTTGTAGGAGACATTGGAAAAAGAAAAGGTTTGACAAACTCATAAGTTTCAAATATCTCGCCAGTTCGCTGTAGATAACAGACCTCCTTTGTAAGGAACTTCACTCGGCGCCTGCTACATCATGTTTTCACACCCGCAGCCCCAGCTACTGGTGACAACTCAACTTGACACGACAAAAAAAAGAAAACAAAAACAGATCGATTGCGCTCGCGGAAGATAGAGGTTTGAGTAGCGCTCACTCAAAGTGGGAAGTTGTTTATAGACCTGCTGCCATTTGTCTGTTTCAGTGTTGTCGGGCCCATCCGCAAAAAACAGCCCAATAAGGAAGGCCGTGGTGTACCGTGTGGCCGAGTTGCCATCACGCGTCATGTTTGCAGTTTGTGTTAATATTGTGAACTCGTGGATTCACTGATATTCAGCGCTGCCCACCAACTGCCTACTGCAACATATTACATTTCACATTCGTCGTGACCGCAATTTTTTGGTTGCTATTAAGAATACGCGGTAGAGCATGATATCTATGATATAGTAGGGGAAGGACTGCTGTGGTTGGTCAATTTCTACCTTAGTACATCATTGTGAACATCGCCGAAATGTTCATCCTAATTGTTTTTTTTCCTAACAACAATCTCGAGGTACGACCGGAGTGTAATCAATCCTCTAGCTGAAAAGGACCCACTGAGATGTTCGAATGTCCTGATGATATTACAAAAAATTGGGAGTGTCCTGGGTGCTAGACCTTGTGTCTATGCGAGGGTGAGTAGGCGCGGAGGCACAGGCAGTCCCACCTCATCGCAGTGCACAGTTCGCAGAGCGTATGACGGCTGGCCTCTCAACTACTAGGGGACACGCAAAGAAACCAGGGTCAACGATCAGACCGTCAACGAGTTTATCAACTTAACAGTCACTTACCCCAGCAATCGGGCCAAAGACAGGTTCATGAACCAAACCATTGCTTGATCCAGCGTCCAAGGCACCCACCATGCGCTCGCCTGGCTCAGCCTAAAAGAAGGGAAACAGACCACCAGTGCCGCGGACGGCCTGAGACGAGCAAAGAATCGGCTCGTCGAATTGAGGGCCGATTCGTCCGGCATGGTCCAAGGACACCTACCGAACGAATGGAAGGGAGGAGGTGAGAGACGAGATAATGAACAGCAGCCGGGCATTATAACGAGGACAATGTTGCCGTCGAACTTGAATGAGTTTGCTTTTGTGAAAAATGTGAAGCATCGGATTCATGCTGGTCGAGTTGGGTAAGGGACTGAATCTGAGGCGAGGACGCATGAAACGAGATAACAGTGTTGGAATTCACTACAGGAAGGTGCACCCGATAACTTCAGCGATTTGGCAGCTTTGCATTCCCACGCAGTAAGTGACTAGATGAGTCAGCACGTAACCCATCGCATCGGACTCCCCCCCATACCCTCTATAGATGAAAAGCCCTCCTCCGGCGTTCAAAGTGAGTTATTGATATTCCTGACGATCGTTAACACAGTTATATGATCTTATTCGTTGCGAATCTCGATATAAGCTGGTATCTAGTACCTTATCGTATGGTATGCGAATGGCGGGGCCGGTATAAATTCTGAGCAAAAGCACGGTTGCACGATTTACGAGGCATGTCCCGGTCTCCTCAACCGTATCTCCTTACTAAAATCATACTCACAGGAATCACGATCATGCTAAAAACGTTCAATTCGTCATGAATGTTACTGTCAGACATAGACGATAAGGTGTGTTTATCTGACAAACTATATTCAACATGAACTCCATTCGTATTCAGCCCCAGGACATACTTCATCGAACGAGCATCTCATCCGATGCGTTCGTGTGTTCGGTCATTGCACATATTAGCTCATGCATGGGTATGTGTGGTCCATCTTTGTTCAAGTTTCACTAGCCGTTCTCATGGAATATCACAGATTACTCCTCTCAAGCCATTTTCAGGCGAGACGAGGCGCCATAGCATACTCAGGACGCTCAGGCTTTCCTCTCGTCTTCCTCTCCTTTTCGTGGTCCTACTCTCACTCCGATTCTGCATCATCCGCACAAGACTCAGATCCCAAGCGCTTGCTCACAGACTAACCACGCCACCATTGACCGCACGAATCACAATTCACGCTTTCTGTGAATAATTTTGGCAAGGGAAAGGTCCATCGTCAGCGACCCTTGCTAGATTTGGGCACTTTGCTATGCTCGGTTTGTACATAGTTGCGCGCTGGATGGTTATATCACGACCATATCGCAGAGATTCGACGTGATGATGCCCGTGCCAAAGGTCTGTTAACCGTTGTTCTTGATCATCATTCTTTGAAATAATTTTTCCAGCTATAGATGAACCTGCACTACTGAACTTATGTTCAGAGACGTCTTATCATGTTCTTCACCTCCATTCTCTTCACCAGGCCTCTTAGATCGTTCTCTATCACCACCCTCGCCTGGCCCACACGAGTACCTTGGCTGTCCTCTTGCTGGAAGGAAACATTCAAACTTCTTCTACCGCATGGGTACGTCGCGCGCATCACACCGTATCATTGGGTATGAACTGAACGTTGTGCGATAAAAATTTAAAGACGCCGAGGTGAACCGAAGGGAATGCCGTGCTGGTGCCCAATAAAGCTGTTAGATTAGCACAATGCCACCCATGCCTTTTCCCGGATATGATCGCAGTGATGTGCCGGAATTATATATGGAAACCCAGAAGAACGTAAACATTCTCAGCCGTAATTTAGGCGATACGTAAGCGCCAGGCTTGTTTCCGAAGACGCGACACTCAGTTTTCTTTTCTGCCAGTGACCTACCTTCAGAAAATGGTGGGGAGAAACGATTATTGTGACATCTGCTGCATAGATGTTAAAAGTGCGGATGACCATCGTCTGCAGTTCCATTCATCCTATTGCCGGTTTAGATTCGTCGAGCATCCCGAAGTACCTGTCGTCGTTGCCCGCCGGGCTGATGGCACATTCCAGTGCCCAGCGTGTCTCCAAACATTCACGATGTATAAGAGTATGCACAATCATGGATCGAGAGTAAGGGGTCCAATACACAAAGCTTCGGTGGCCAAATGGGTGAAAGCACGGGTGAGTACATTCCAGCCGTCTGGGTTATAAGCGATCTAAATTTTAGACGCAGCCGATTAAACACGAGAGTGAGATCTCGAGGATAAATGTGAAGAGAGAGCGAGGAAGACGAAGAAGAGATGAGAAGGATGCACGAAGAGGACAACATTGACGAGTCGTTGTTAGCACCTGCAGATGAAGACTACGATATAGCTCCGTCATCACCTCTAGGAAATCCATATACTCAGCTTACCTTTCCTGAATCCTCTCCCCTGCCATCACCACTTACTCGGCATCATTCCAACAGTTTGATCATGCCACCGAGCAGGCTCGGGCTGATTGGGATCTGCAACTCTCGCATCGGCAGCCATCATCGACGGCAGCCTCTGCACAGCGTGTGGTGAGGAGTTCGACCGAAGATGATAGCTTTGAGGTCACTGCGCCACCTCCATCTCAATTCACAAAAGTCGATCCTAACGCTAAGCCAGCACCAGCAAGGACCAAGCCCGTGCTGAGTCAGTATTATTTATATTTCTTCCTGCGTTTGAGATACTAATTAATCCTTCACACAGATCCAGCTGACATTCAAGTCTTTGGTCCGCAGCCCGCTGATGGCAGGGGAATCTTTGCTATTCCCTATGGTCATCCGTCCATCTTTACGTCTGCATTTCTGAACATGACTGCCTGCGTCATATATAAACCCCTTGGACTACTTATATGCATAATTTGTGAGATTGGCATCGCTACCAAGTGTCTCTCTGCCCACAGACAGAAGCATCACGATGTGCCTGCCCTTACCGCTGAACAGATCTCGGTCTTGGAGGCCTACAAACTTCACGAGTCGGATAGCTTCGAGGACTGGGACAACTCCAGCCCCGTTGTTCCCGGTATTCCATACCAAGAAGGATATATGTGCACGTTTCAGGGCTGCTGCTTCGCCACTATCTCAAAGCAGCGCATCCAAGTCCATGACAGGGACTTCCATAACACCCGCAACAATTGGAAGAGCTGCACTGTGCAGGCTTTCTATGCCAGCATGCAAAGGAAGTACCCAGTAGTCGTCCCTCACTCCCCTTCTGCTCTACATGTAGCTCCGCCAGGGTCTCAAGACTTACTCGCCCAGGTAGAATCATTCTACGAGCAGCACCGCGCTCTGCACAAGGGACGCCTAGGACCGCCTATGGACAGAGCCCACCTGAACCCTTTTCTGGCCAAGTATAATTGGCTAGAGGTGATCAAGGACGAGTCGCCGTCTGATATCATCGACTGGGTAAAGATGCCCGAGAAAGATGAAATCGAGTTAAGCGGCATCTTGCCGTGTTTTCAACGTTATTTTGACGAGATCATCAAGCTGCTAACCGACGAGAATGCATTTCGAAAGACTCGTATACTACGGGCGGTCAACACCACGAAATCCATGTGCGTTTTTCTCTCTCATCTAATCATCCTTGACTGACGGCGCCATGTTCTAGCCATGAACTCAATAATCGACCCTTCAAAGCACCACTTCGAAAGCAAACGGTCCAGCGCTACGTGCGAACGTTTGCAAAGCTGATCGCATTTGTGTCTCGAGCACGGGACGGTCGGCTCGAACGTACCAGCAATTCTACGGCTCGAAAAGTGGCTTTGGGGAGCAAGATACAGCGCTGTGCCGAGCAGCTTCTTACTGACATGGATCAATGCCAGGCCGCTCATTCAGCTGCCCATAACCTAATAATGGCACTTTTGACAACCCAATATCCGCCCTCAACGCCCTTGGATTGTCCAGGCAGGCTCTTTCTCATCTTCAGCTGCGTCAAGCTGTCCGGTCAAATACTGGATCCTATCCACATAAACCCATTTTTGAGCGAGTTGAGATGGTGTTTGAGAGCCGCAGGTTTCTATCAAATTTGTCTGTTGTTCCAAAATGCTCCCGCTTTTGTTGTGGAAAACAATCCGCAGGCGTAAGTGTTACCTCTCTCTTGTCTTCGACTGCTGGCTGACTTCATTCGACGAACAGTTTGATTGAAGAAGTTCACAGGTGGCTGCGAGAAGATTGTCTGAATTTTTTCGGCGACCTGCTGGAGATAGGACATTTTCTCTCGTTTGTTACGGCCAACACGTCCCTGCTTCCCCGAATGATGTGGGCAGATCTTGAAGGCTCTGCTCTCAGTTTTGATGGTCGACTTATTCCCATCGCCAACTTCGTAAACCTGTACCGCAACCTCATGGAGGAGACAAAGGTTCAGCTGTATGAAGTTGTTCTCCTCGGCGCTTCTTTACCAAACATTGAGCAGGAGCACATTCATGACGATTTGAGCAACCTTGAACCGGGCTACTCGTTCCTATCCGACAGAAGGAACCAGTTTTGTGTACATGGATCAGCGTTGATGAAAGAGATGACGTCGACGTTCTCGGGGCGTTTTGTCGTGTCTCACAATTCTAGTGGTGTGGTGTGGAACCTTGGCCAAATCAGGCGCTGGATAGGGGATTGCGAGGACTTTCTTCAGAAGGTTTTTCTTCTCTATCATTTGGGTTCTGGACAGCCTGCTCGAGGCACTGAGCTGGCCGTCATGGCCTGGCAAAACACCAACCTTCACCCTAGAAACGTCTACTGGTTTTCTGGCCATTTGAACTTCGTATCACGCTATAACAAGACTCAGACCAACCAGGAGAAGGAGCGGGTCATTTCGCGGAGCATGCCTCCGGAAGCTGCTCGGTTGATGATAGCGTACCTCACGTTCGTCCCAAAGGTTCTGACCACTTTTGTCGCATTTCCAAACCGTGGCTGACTCTTGTCTTCAAGACTTTAGCCATGCTCGCTCTTTATCTCAGCCTGGACGGGGAAGACTTCCAGTTTTCTGCTGGATATGAAGATCATCTATTCAACGGGCTGCATGGGCCATGGGATTCGGACGATTTCTCTGACATCCTTATCGCCCATACCGGTAGACCTGTATCCGAGGGTGGATTGGGTCATCCCATGGGCCTGGCCGATATCCGCCATCTTCTCATTGGCGTTATGCGCAAGAACTGCAAACGCCTTGTAGCTGATTTGGATTTGGAATATTATTTTGACGAACAGAGTGGACACCAGGGAAGTGTTGCAAGGGGCTATGCGGTTGACCACGCATATGTACAATCCGTCTCAAGCGAGCACCTGCAAAAGTTTGTGGCCCTTAGCTGCGCTCATCACGCCCTTCTCTTCCCTCCAGCCACTCCCTGCCCCCCTGCAAAGCACCTCTTCGCAGCAACTGGTGCTTTCCACTGGTACTGACGTCCACATGCAATCAGAATTAGCTATCATGCCTCTGCTATCTACCCTAACACCCTTGGTGGTGAGCTCGATATCCGACGCTTTTGCGGCATATGCCTTTCGTCAAACATCTCAGTCAGTCCAAGAGTTTAGCCCAAGTTTCCCTTATTACATCAACCCTTTGCGCTTTCAAGAACTTCGATCTCTCATGGGTCGTAACGCAACCTTTAGATCCATAGAACAGGCCCGCGCTTCAGAAGCTGTCAGCGCAAGGGTCAAGGACCTGGTCATTGTCCTCGGTACTGGGGAGGGAAAGACCCTTCTTTACATGATGCCTGCGGTCAGCATTCTGGAAAAACACTGTGCAACAGTTGTGATTGTCCCTCTCAAGGCCTTATTGGATGAGCTTCGCGCTCGCTTTGAGGCGAAAGGCTTGGCAACCATCACCTGGAGCCCTGGAATGAGGACCTACGACGCTAGGACCATCTTTGTTTCCGTGGAGCAGCTAGAGTCTCCGTCGTTTTTCGATTATCTCAGAGAAGGAGTTCAGCAGGGCGCTCTTTCCCGCATCGTCGTAGATGAGTCTCATTACGCCTTAACCTCCAAGCATTATCGTCCATGTCTGCGTCTTATTCCACACCTTCGTCAACTTCCTCTACCAATTGTTGCATGTACTGCAACGCTACCTCCCGCCACTATCACTCGATTCTTGGAGCATTTTCAAATGCTCTCCGGTGCCACCGAGATTATCCGCGGCGATACCACCAGGAAGGAAATTTCGTTCAATGCCTTCACCATTGTCGACGGTCAGCTTTCCATTCCTTCGTCGCTACGCTTTCGAGATGCACAGAAGCGAGAGCAAAATTATCTCGTATGGCTTGCGGGCCTGCTCCTCAATTTACCAGCAACGGATAAGATACTTGTGTTCTGTCAAACGAAGGCAACCGCTGAGGCAATGGCCAAGGCCTCAGACACTAAATTTTACCATTCAGAGTTACCCGACGACGTGAAAAAGACAACCTTGGACAGCTTTAGAGCCGGTGCTGGCTCATTCCGTGTGCTCTACACTACGTCTGCACTCTCAGCTGGTTTGGATATCCGAGACATTCGAGTGGTCATTCACCTGCGCAAGCCAAACAGCATGCTGGACTACGGACAAGAATTTGGTCGTGGATGCCGGGACGGAAGACCAGGATGGGCATTCATAATTTATGACCCTAAGCACAAGCCTTTTACTTTACAGACAGGTCAAGATGATACCGGGGTATCGGAGATAGCCTCATGGCTCTCCACGCCGGTGTGTAGGAGATTGGGCTTATCGTTATTCTTTGATGGCAGGGCTTCAAACTGTCTTCAAATGGTGACGGTGCAGCTTTGCGATATCTGTCAGATAACTGTCGCCAAGGTATTATCCATGCTCTCGCAACACTTTAGATTTCCTGACGCCTACATTGCAGAGTATTCATGACCCATCGCTGGCTATGCTTCTAGCACCAGAGTGCACGTCGCTCCCTCAATCCCAGCTCTCGCTGCACCCTCAGCCTGAGCTTTCTGTATCCCATCGACTCCCGTTCGCTGCGCCCCTCTGCCCCCACTGGCAGCACCCACTCTGTGCCTTGAGCTCCCTCAGTTTCTTACGCCCCCCCAGTATACTGCCCCTCCTATACTCCTTACAGTGCCCCCTCAGCAACCCATCCAACCGCTCGGCCCTAACTCCAGTGCCCCTTCTACAACGCTTCAGGCCATCGTATCCAGTTTTCTGCCGACCAGATGCAACACATGAAGCAGCAGATGTTTTCATTCAAGAATGTTTTTTCTCCCGGGCTGCGGTGCGCAGTCTGCTGGGTTGTCGGTGCACCATGTCATCACACACAGGCAGATTGTGCTCGCTTTCAGCAACTTACCGACGTTCGCTATCGAGGATGGAAAGCCGACTTGCAACTTCCAAAATTTCATTGTTTCAAGTGTTGCCTTCCTCAAGTAAGTACCGTTTTCGCTGGTTGTCAGGGAAATGTTGGTGTTGACCATCCGAAAGAAAGGGTCTTTACATCCCAACAATTCTGCAGGGAGGCCCTGCGTCTTGGCAGATTTTATCCGGACTATCGGTTGGACCTGCTGGACCGATCCCGATCTAAGACAATCACTGCTCATCAGATTTCCGGCCTTGAAAGACCAGAGTGATTTGGATTTCGCTATATGGTCCACGACGGTGAACAAACAGCACGACACTATGCAGCTCATGGACATTGTTGTTTGGACTGCTACTGTAAGGCCACTTCCTCAGATGTGATGTACAGGTGCCGGGTAATGTAGCCTGTCGGAGTATCAGGGAGTATCCCGCCGCTACAAGTCCAGCTGAGCGGACGCGTTTTTCCTCTTGATTCATTTTCGATCTAACGACAACGAGTTCGGCACATCCTCACTCGCACCTTTCAATATTCTTTGCTCCCACCCACCACTCTCCTCTGTCATGCACCGTGTGTCTCTTCATTTAATTTCATTATTGACGTAGCATAAATCGAATGAAAGTAGTATTTGCCTTCAACTGACGTTCCTCCATCGCTTGTAAGCAGGTTTGCTGCCCCTTACAAATAAATGTGTGATAAGACACTGGTGGTTTCAGAGTTTTGCCTCCATGAGGAAAACCCTCCCGCACAAACTTAGAGCTATTTAGATAAATTTTTGATAATCGTCAAAATTAAGACTAATTAGCTCTAGGAACTGCTATCCTGTAATGCTCGCTAAAAGCCATCATCGCTTCAGGTGATGATGGCAACCAATATTCACCGTTGTCTTTTCTTCCTACTTAGTTCATTCCTTCTTCTCCATACAATGAAATTCCATTTCTGACAGTATTTGGGTAGCTACCTACCTACTGGTAGGACATTTGATCTTTCCCCCACCAAATAGACTTAGTTCGGGCACTCATACCACATCAGCAGAATATTCAAGTCCCTTTTTGCACTTAAATGTCTGATTTGTATTACTGATCTCGCTGAGTAGAAAAAGGAAAGCTCTGATGTCACTTATTTTACTGGTACCCACTTTTTTGATTCAAACAAATGTTGCTATTAAATATAGGGAACTGCGCGGGTATGGGTAACCTGCACGGGTCACAGGTAGGGGTACCGCTGGGGTACGGGTACGGGTCTGAGGTCATGATACCCCTACCCCTACCCGTACCCGCGCTGCAGGTATCAGTCACAATGGGCGCCAAACGGATGCCAAACAGGTGCTAGTAAAATTCAACTACATAAATACGAAACTATACAGCTGCCAACTGTCAAACTCTAAAGACAAATATAAAATCATACCACGCCACCCGTGAACCTTCGTCACCCACTAGTGCTGCCCATCATGCAGCTCAACTTTGCAGCCACAGCGAAACACATCATCAAAATGACTGGAAAGGCGAGAGCTGCTCTAGAAGAAAAGAATTTAAAAATGTCATCAAAGAAGTGGAAAAACGATGCTGGTGGAGATAGCGTGAACACACACCTTAAGAAGGCAAAAAATAACCTGCAGGCTGGTAATACTCCCACCAGCAGTGTAGGGTCTGCAGATGAAGATGAGCTGGTCAAAAAAAATAGCTCACAGCTTCACAGACAGTGTCCATGTCTCCATGTCCAGACTCAGTCTCGAGTCGGCATGCCCTGGTGCACACCGAGGAGGAAGAGAACGCAATGAATGAAGACAAAACTGAGACCGGTAGCACTGTATCACAGGCTGAGGTGGAAGCCGACGAGACTGCGGAAGATGAGCTTGGTATGTGCAGAAGCCTTGATGTGAACATTACATTAATTA